>NW_028259218.1:0-78653 GCF_977971745.1 Zootermopsis nevadensis | reverse complement strand
ATCCTATATTCGACATACAATCCACCAGGAAAATAGTATATTTTGTATAAACACCAAAAATCTCACACAAAAATTACATCAAAAGCCTTCAAAATAAATTTATTTCTATATTAGTAATTAGTTCATAGTAACAGTAATAAATTATACCAACTTTAATATCGGTGTAATAAAGAGACGTTCATTCAATGGCACCTGTTAATAATTAAATAGCCTATATTGGCATAATAATGCTTTCTGCATCAGTAGCATCTGAAACATTGCAATTAAATACTTCATCCCTGAATCACGAGAAAACACCCACAGTAAAATATATCATTGTATATGCACAACTGTAATTAGCGTGTCTCTACGAATAAATATGTTTCCTACAGGTCAACATCGCTCTTTCTGTTTTAGCCCACGGGTTTGGGGGAATATGGATCGGTTGGGAGGATACGTGGCTTTGATCAATCACGTAGAGGCAATTTGGGTACCCCGCCTCCATATATGATGCATACAGCTGCTATTTTAACTACTGCCTACTCTACATACCACACAGGTCCCTCTCCGGCTGGAAGGCAGCGTTTAAGTTCAGTCTGGCCGTGTTCCAAATGCCACTGACAAGTTTCTGCCATTCTGCAACACGCTACGAATTCAAATTTATTTCAAGACGCCGATAACCTTAAGTCTACTTGCATTTCAGAAGTAAGACCGGGATCGTCGTAGAGTTAGATCAGATTTCGTGCTGAAGTAACCGTTTTAATGCTACGAAGCTCATCCGGATAATATTTCAGAATTCATGTTCTTACGTTCTTGCAGAAGGAGATCGATATATAAATTCGACTTTCGATATTAAGCCGCGTCGGTTGTTGAAAGTTTTCAAACATTCCAGCTGCCAAAACATTGTAAAACCTTAAACAATTTACGGAACTTATCTCCGGAAGACAGAGAGTAGTGGATACCAAGTTATACATTTCATTTCTACTTACAAAAAAAAAAAATAACAACAAAACGCATTTCTTCCCACCACAAGCACCAACTGTTTAACCCTTCGAAACCGAAGATCGTCTAAATAATATTTAAGAACTCAGGCCGTACCGCGAAGAAAACACAACTCTTCACCATTTTGGGAATCACGCGAAAACAAGTATTTGTTGAGTGTTAAACCAGATGGTAGATGCATAATTACCGCTGTCCTTCAAAGGTTTAACCAAGAGCGTCTTTGGGAGCCCTGCAATTCCAGGTGAAGACCGTCTGTCTCCCTGAATCAGTGGCGCAAACTGCACGATGTCATCTCATGAAAGCAGACCACAGCTAATGACCTCCCTATTACGCTACTAAGCCTTCCTCTTGGTTGCTACGTCAGTTCGCTGATTTTACGGCAAAAGCCTTCGTCCTCGTCGGCCGTGTCCCTAAATACTGAACCCGAGTAACTCAATACAACACAGAACTTCTTCAGAAGCTAAAAGTCTCTCAGGTACTCAAGAAATTACCCGCCGTTCACCCCCAGATATAATTTCTCTTCAACTTTGTACCCCCAAAGTTGTTGATGTATAATTCAAGTTATACATAGCATATAATCTACATTTAAAATAAATTAAATAAATTACATTACTGATTATTCAGTGTTTATCATAAAATAATATATATATTTTTTAAATTTCACGTATCCCCTAAGATGTCTTCGCGTACCCCCGGGGGTACGCCTACCCCAGGTTGAATACCACTGGTGTAGGGGAACCCGGGGTACGTTATCACCAATTTCGTATTTGATTATTTTGCCTAATGATATATTGATTTCGTGATGAACGTTAATCACACATCCTTTTTGGGCACTTAAATCGACATAATTACATTTTAATAGGATTACGGGAGTAACATTATAAAAACTGTATAAATGTTGCAAACAGCCCGGATTTGGGGGGCGAGTTGCAAAACACAGCGGGACGCTCCGAAACGCTTAGATCCAAGTGATCGCGACATCTCGTGTCGTGTCGTAAACAAGCAAAATGTGAACACAGTTGATATTTCATACATTGCACTCAGTCCTCACCTGTCTTGTACCGTTCTAGCACAAACTGAACACCAAAAGAACTTTCTACGTTCGTTTTAAGAGCGTAAAAAGAGTTTTAATATCTTCTCGGTCTCTAGTTGCTGATTTCTGTTTAAACGAACAACCGGAGAAAAGTCTTAATCGAACGCTGAGTTCATTTCATCAAATGCAAATTACAGCAGGCCTATGACGTTATAAGCTGAGAAGAGAGAGAGACAGAGAGAGAGAGAGAGATGACGCAGTGTGTCAAAAGAGACTACGGTTAATATGTCCATGTACACAAGTCTGCATATTAAGTCAGTACAAGGCATTCAGGTACATGTTTCTCCTTCAGACCTGATGTTAATTTGTGTTCAGAAAACACAGTTTACAGTTCTGTCTAAAGGTAAATTATGTTGTTGTGGTAAGCGAAATCAGATTTAATTAGATATCCTTGTGTACAGACGGCTATAAACGGGAAACACCGTTTCAAGTTTAAAAACCTGCGCACTGTGACGTCATGCAGATAGTTTGGATGCTAGATGGCACCGGAGGGGGAGGGGGAGGAACATTGTCAGCGAACCCCCAGCGGAATTATATTAGGACTCTCAGCATAACCCCAGTTTATTCACAGAAAATTAATCCCAAACGTCAATTTGATTACACATCTGATGTTCGTATGTAAAATATTTAACGAATATCAGAAGTGAGAAGTAATTAGTTGTTTCTTTTTTTCGAAAATCTATCGAAATAAAAATATTCTGGAAAGACAGCTTCAAGCCAAAAATTGTTCACAATGAAATTAATAAGTTTAAATTCCAGAAACATTTCCTATCATTATGTCCAGAATCGCTTGTTTCCAAAGACTGGAATACAACAGACTCAGTTTATCTTTCGTCCGTTTGGGCATGGAACTGACTCACAAATTAATACAAATTAAGGACGCTTGATGGAAGGATACTGAGTACAGGACGTAATACAAAGACGGGAGAGGCTGCACAAATCGAAGTTTCTTTGCAGTTTGTAGTATTCCCGGTTTACACGGCGGTGAGTCTGAATATGGCTACCTCATAGCCCCAATGACGAAGGCAGCAAGGACCTCTGAAACGTCGGTACACTTCTACCAGACTACACGGCGCAAAAAAAAACAAGAAGGCAGCCATTTTCAGACCCACCGCCTTGAAAACATCAAATCCTACAAATATATGATTTGGTTTCTTACTTTCTGTGTTGAGTCCAAATTGATGTGTAAGTCTTCTAAATATAAACAAAGACATAACGTCGTATTTGAAATATTTTTGAGCCAAAAAAAGGCTTGTATCTTCAGTACTGATAAAATATTATTTTGCCAATGAATACAACGATCAAGCGGTCTGTTTGTTTCATCGTTTATTATATCTTCTGGGAGCTCTATGCGTCACCAGAATTGTTTATAATAAGAGGACAGACGAAATAAACCTCCAGCTCCATTTTGTGTTAATGTTTATTCCTCTCTGTCTTGTATTTTTATTTTGAAATTGGCACGTCTTACAGTGTAGATGCAACACGACACATGAATTAATCTTTGAACACTTAATCATACAAATCATTACGGACTAGGTATTATAATAGGACAAGGCTTTTACTGTACATAAAACGTTTAAACGTTTATCTGACAGACGTAAAATAAGTAAACCTGAGATAAATTTGGTATCAAATATCGCATTCTGGAATCTTCCGGTTCGAATATCAGCTAAAAATGTACAATTCAAAGTGGAACTTCACTCTAATTCCAAAATCGTTGCAGCAAACTAAATCAGAGTATCTTTAATTAGGTAACGAGTTATCTACCACATATGTCACTGTGCAACACTCTAAATCAGTCTTATTATGTCCCAATCGCTGCCATAATAGGCTCTTCACGTGACCAACTGGCACGAATCCGTAAATATAATCGAATTTCCAGTCACTTTATCTAAGAGATCCTAGTTTCCCATCTTTCTAATGTCTCCTTGTACGTAAAACGGATTTATCGTAGTAAACTGATTACCTTCTCAGTTCTGAGCCTCGTGTGTCTGCGTGTAGTGGCTCACAATGCCAGGTACAACCACCAGTCTCATCGCTGTAATCATTATCATCTGTTCGTACTGCACACACGTAACATGATGATAATTTAAGACAGTTTAGGTAATAAGGAGAGCTCTGGTAACGTTCACAATGACACGCCTTAACCATTTGCTGGAGGCTGTGTGTTATGAGAGGGTGGGGGAGTTTGCGAAACTCCATTCCGTCATCAGGGAAGTACGCAATGATGTTGCAGACTGAAATCTTATCTGGGACTCTTCATTAAACGCAACACCGAATTCACACGTGACATTGAAGGTCTGGCTTTTCGACAGCCCAAAGGGGAACACGTGTTCTAACACCTCCTTAACTTTGCAATTCACAGGTTAATAATGTTCCTCATTACAAGCTGTTGCATTTCAAAATCAGACGATACACATCATAAGAAATATGCATAGAGATGGTTACTTACTGGCTTATTGCACAGTGTAGACTATCGCCCTGATGTTCAAGCGCTTCTGAAACGTCGGTAAACTTGTACTAAACTAGACTATACGGCACAACTATCATCTTTATACGCGTCGCCTTTAGAACCTGACATTTCACTAACAAATGTAAGTGCTTACTGAATTTACTGAACATTTTCAGTCCGGAAAAAATGCTGTACTAATGAGGATTTTTGATACCCCTGAAAAGGATCTCTAGTACCCCCAAGGAAATGTTTCAAGACAAGCACTTTCATAACCCATCCCATTCTAACCAAACTTAATCGGATTAATCGAAACCAGTCTCTGAATTTTGCGGACAAAACACAAATGAAAATGGATTGAAATAAAGTTAAACTAAGAAAAAGTTTACTGAAACGAGGATTAACAGATAAATTATCCCTTAATTTGATTATGTGAGCCATTACAACGACAATAGCTTTGAAACAAACTAATTTTGTCTTTCATTACAGGTAATTCAATACGGGTAAAAAAATTATAAAACATGGAGACAACAATAATTTCTGTATATATTTAGGATTTGAGGTTTTCGTGGCGATGAGTCTGAAGATTTCTGTCTTCTGGCTCGTTGCACCGCGTAGACTGGTAGAAGTTTACACAACGTTGGAAGATGGAGGCAGCAAGGACCTCTGAAACGTCGGGAAAACTTCTACCAGGCTACACGGCGCAACAACCCAGAAAATTCATGTCAGTGCATAAAGACGTTTCCGTGTTTGAGAACTTGTGGTGATAACTGCAGGAGGTATTGCTTCCCTGGATACGCTTTTCGCTTTTTGATCTAATTCATGGCAGTGGAAGAGGGAAAAAAAACAAAGGAAGGGAAGTATTGGTGTGCTTCCGTAAGGCTCTTCAGTCAACTTCTAATGGAACTGAACAAACATCGATAAATTGCGAGAGCAGATGCTGGCATCTCTCAGAAGAAACTACGTAGCTCGCAGGTCGGAAGGCAAGTTATGAAGTTGACCAATATTCAATGAGGAGTTATCTTCATGAACGAATAAAGGGAACTTTGCATAAACAGGGATCAGAGAAATGTATTTTCAAGAAAGCTTAAGCTCGCGATCGTTTGCACGTGAAACTACCCTTCTAAATGCTATCCCTTCAGTCAACTTTATAAAGCAACCTATGGAGTTGATAAAGCGCCGTACAATAAACAAGTTAACACGATACAAATATCGGAGATTAAATGTTCGATCGCCGGAGAAAATCTCGATTATGTTCTTCCGGGTTGTCACGTCATGCATTTATCGTGAAGATGGAGACCTCGACACTACTTCGCATTCGGGAGATCCCCGGGTTTAAACCTCGGCCCGGAATCCAAATATCCTCAATGGGGTCTTTCGTGTATTTCCTCAGTCCCACCAGGGAAATTCCGGAATAAAACCTTAAATCTGGCCACGACCGCTTCCTTCCACATCCTTTCCAATTCATTACACACTGCCATCCTCTCATTCGACGCCACATAATCTGAGGTACTGAAAAAAGCTTTGTTAAATAAACCATAAGTAGATAACTTTCTCGGAAAGATTGGTAACCACCTAAAAGACTACGTAATATCACAACCCAGGAGACCACCGCCCTCTGTACAAATGTTTTACCGTGTGTGGCATGAGAATCACGTGTTATGAAGTAATTTCTAGGAGATTTTCTGATTTTTCTTCTCTGACAACTTCCTGAACTAATTTACCTTCAAAAATTCACTGCACTAAGCACTTACGGTCCTCACTCAAATGCAAACTTGATATGATTAAATAATATTATGACACAATTATGTGCTTAGATAAGGGTTTAAACGAGACGGCTATGGCTAATTTCTGCGTAGCGTCCCAGAACACACCTCGACAGACCGGGTGGGGGGGGAATGAGGAAAATTCCCTCAGAACATGACGGGCACTAACGGGACTTCCTGAATAACGGGCTTCGGGTACATTAGAACGGTTGTACGGTCGATTATCTGTCTATAAATAAGCCCATGTCGAGAATCAAAGGCAGGATGTATACATGTAAATCGCGGGGTTGTTTTGAGTTACCAGACATGACACTGGAATATAAGTGTTAGATTTCGATTCGCTTCGCCCCTATGGAACTGCTGAGTTAAGTGGCTGCCAGCTTGTCAGGGTGTCCCTCTCGGTCACCACGTCCACACCAGAACTGTGACAGGCCCTCTGCCCTCAGGCAAAGCTGATGGAACGTGAAATCCTACTATCGCAGAAGCCTGAACACGATCCACCCCCACGCCTACAATTTCTACACGTTCGGTTTTACCTTGCGATTTACTATTTTACTTCTGAGGACGTCTATGGAAGTCCACCGGAATATTTAATATTCATAGCTGGATTTTATAAAACAGCGGCAGATTTTGCTGTGAGCCTACTCCAAGGAAATCGAGTTATGCATTTACTGAGTTGAGTTCTCTGCACAAAACTGTATGTCCGACGATCACCGGGATTTTGCTGACCGACGTCTGATATGCAATCTAGTATCGCCCTAGAGACGTATACAAACATTACCCCTATAACGAAAAACCTACCCCACCCTTCCCAGTACTCAGACATATCTTACAAATTTTTATTATTTAATTTTGCATCTAATTTCATACAAGTATTCTCCAGTATTTCTTAATTTGAAAACCTTGATACATTTACAATGTCTTGCAAGTTATACGCACAAAAATTTCCGTGGGTTAAGAAGAATCAGGGCTGCCACCATCAAAATCAATTCTATAGAGCATAGTATTCAGTGGTATATATAATTAAATCGTTCTGGGCTGCCAACTGTGCGGAAAAGTACAATATTTGTGCTGATACTGTCACAATCGGTGATGCGTTACTTGTGAATGCTTTCGCAAGATTTCACAGAGAAGTCGAAACATTTCTGCCGCTATTACTGTTTATTATAAATACCCTGATGAAACTAACTTACGAACACAGTGCAATCTTCAGAGCGATATACAGAATGTCCCAGAAAGATATATAAAAATACAATATGGAATATTAATCCCGATATTGATTTCACCGCTGTCAAATGTACCACGAAGCTAACGGTGTCCATTTTAATTAACTGAGTGCCAATGCTGACGTATGTAATGATTTACTTCATTAATGCGTATATATCTTTATGGGACATACTGTATCTGTTCATATAAAGGCTCGCCCATATTACATCTGAGAGTAAGTTTAGACGCTAAATAGCCGACCCCCCCCCCCCCATTTTGACATTCAAATCTACCCGCGGCATTAACATTCATGCTCAGAGCTGAAGTTCAAAGGATATTCTACGATTAAACACACGTGATACTCTGATTCCCACTAAGTGAGATCTAAGGCTTTATATTTTTTTACGTGCGATAAGTTTAATGATGTAAAACTTGCAGTTATGTACCAATACTCCTCAGCGGATCTTTTGAATGCCAGAACTCACCCACAATAACTTCCTGAAAGCATCATACGTAGTTCATGCCGTTATTCAAAGGTGTGGGATACGCCACGGACTAATACACGACCGGAGCATATAAGTAACGAAGGAAAGATTAATAATCGACCTTCGGCTTGATAAATATTCGTTCATCTTGAAACAGTGAAGTAGAGTTTTTATTTAGAGTAGTATACACCGAGCCAGAAGTAGCCTCCATGAAGGAATCGATTACAGGACCTCGTGGACGCATGCAAAACCATCGAAAAGGTTAATTTCTTTCTGCATACTCTGTAGTTTGTTCCGGGGTCTGAGGTTTTCATAGTGATGAAGATTGTAGTGACGTTTTCCGGGTTGTGACAACTTACGACTAAAATTTTGGATGAACGCGTAGCCTCAGTCTTGTCGGTAACCACACAAAAGACCACAGGTTGAAGATGAAGACAGTACGTTCTTCCAAAACGTTCGTAACAAACTAGAAGACCTCGTGGCAGATAAACACATGCCAAAACATCTTCCTCTGGAAACAAAAGTCGTAAAAGTTAAGTTATTTCTGTTTGCGATGCCATTAAAGATGGCAGGCAAGATAATGGAAATCTGGACGTACGTTCTCCATTGAAACATGACAGAACCGCATTACTACACTTCACGATGAACAAGACCTCTTAGCATAACGACTTTTATCTCTCACAAAAGAGCTCGCGACACCGTAGGACTGGAAAAGGTAACCGACGCTGATAATCAATAACGACGCACAAAGCAACAGTGTTGACTGACGACATGCGTTCATAGTTTCTCAAACGTCAAGCACAGTTCCGCTAATATAATAAACTTCCATCATGACGACGCGACCCGATATATCACCAAAGAATACAGATATTAATTTACATATAAGAAGACACTCTCTTTGATGAAGATTCAAATATGTATTCATACGTTTATGCAACATAAACCCTTTCAAGTTTACTAACCGATTCCTTACGTCAAAAATACATTTCCTAAGATGATTGCATTCTGGGTTGCAGCATCCTGTCCTCCGGTAGTTTACCAAAGAGTCAGGGGTCCTAGTACCTCAATCATACGGGCGATAATTACTAATGACAGAAGCAGCAAGGTACTCTGAAACGTCGGCAAACTTTTACCAGAATACATGGCGCTACAACCCAAAAGACAGCCATCCCACATTACAATACCTATTATAATGCATAGCTTATAGGCTAACATTTTATTAATTTTAAGAAATGCGTATTAGACATAATTTTACATATGAGTTACGAAGTAATTAAAAGTTTATACAGCTGATGAATATCGACACAACGTATAATTTAAATTCGTACAAAGGGAAAGACGTTGCCCTATTTGTAACCAGGATACAGACATTGATGTAATTACATAATTTAGAAGTCATTTACATGCAAAATTAATATTCTTTCCTGCAGACAGTAATTTCAGAATACTATAGAAAACAACGCCATGAATAACAGAGATAAGAATAAGATACGAGAAGTGGTATTGGTCTATTCTAGGCAAAGCGAAACTCAAAGAACCTATCGATATTTCTGAGACCCTAAAAGAATGCCACAAACCACGACCGTAGCTTTCCGGAACTCAGGGAGACAAAGATCTTGATTTTCTGACTCTCGTAGTTTTGTTAACGTCACAGAATCAAGGAGTTTACGATGTCGATGTGAAGGAAATTCACGAGGGTGCATGAGCTCCACTCATATTCAGGTGTATTTAGAAGTAATTTATGACAGAAGGAAAATAAATACAAAATATTAAACTGACACAAAGGCAGGCCATTCTGTATTTTATCTAGAGTTTCATTTTATTTTGGACAGAATCATGTTTAGATAACTGAGCAGTTCCTACGTCATGATACAGCGAAGTGAAAAGTACTCTCTTGGGTTCGTTGGATGCAACTAATCACTAACCGTGGACAACGGCGCTATTTGTTAGGGGATAAACAATGAACGCCCCGGGAATGAACAGCAGGAGATAAGCAGGAAACAACTAAAAACTGTAAAAATTAATCGTATGTCCACAGAACACTGACAATGATGCATATCGCACCCACATGCAAATAATTTACAAAGGTTAATCTGTTAGCGTTGGGGGTCGCAAGAAGTTCTTAACAAATCGCATACGTCAAATTTTTCCAAACTGTCGGCAATACAAAACTTCCAGCTTCAGTACATATCACCAATTTACTTATATTCCATAGGATACATAAATCTGTACGCGGTAACATAAAAAAAATTATATCGAGGTAGATTTTTCCTCTTAAAATAATAAGAATAAATGCGAAATTCATGATCTGCATGTTATGTTATGTTCCCTCAGTAGCTGTACTAAAAATCCTTTTACACGAACACATCTATTAGACGTTCAACAGTAACAGATATAAACACGAGGCATCGCACCAGAGGTTATAATCGCCTTACCTTATACGTATCGCAGTTTTTCATTACTGAGCTACTTAAAAATGCACTTAAGTCTCCAGCGCCGAATGACAGGGCTTTTTTGAAGGACAATTTGGAAGGCTGTGCATAAACACATTTCAAACAACGCGTAACTTGGTAGACACTGTATATTTTGCAACAAGACTTCAAGTAAAGCAAAAACTTCTATAATAAATTGCCTATACGACTATAATGTCTATTATCTTACGATTAGTAATGATATTTCAACAGCTGATAATCGGCGTTCGCAGAATATGTACACATACGCGATATAAGAAATGTTAATGTCTGAAGGTTGACGGACGTGTTCTATTAACTTGCACCAACTTTGAATGTAACTATTTCCAGAGACCCGCACAATACATACACGTAGATAATGCTCTGTCTTGACGTACTAAATGATTTGGAAGAAAGCCAAACTGACGCGGAAGGGGAAAAAGCTGATTTCCCGAGCAGCAAATGGGCCAGAAGTTTCTTCAGATAACGGAGAGCACTTCCCTTTTTCGCAGGCGGAGGATGAAGACTGGCATTTTTAAGACCCTGACGTCTTCACCGAGTGGAGTACGCCTTCTCCACCACGTAATTTCGTGAACGACAGGACGGAATTTTGAACATAACCATTTTCTAAGATATACATGCGTTTGACACATGATTAATCGTTCTCTCTTTCATGTTCGGTTCAATTGTGAACGCCGGAGATGGTTAAGAAATGTGTTATTATGCGCGTAAGTACCAGGACTCAAGATTTTTTTTTATGGAAGAATTTTATATAATTAATCACAGTCTTCCAGTTCGTAAAGTAAATTCAGTGAGTATGCATCTATGAAGAGTTCATTTAGTAATCTGCTAGGGGTTCTTAAGTATTTATCCATCTACCGTGTACGTCACACAAACCTGTTCCATAATTTAGACCTCAACGTTATAACTCCCAAACGTCATACGAGTACAGCAGTCCTTGAGAACCATTCGTTCAGCTACTCAGATATTACGTTGCCCCTTACAAGACCGTAAAGTCCATTACAGTGTTTAACATACAGCAAATGACCCTTAACATAAGCCAGACGAATCCATTTCAGAACCTCCCAGCACACTGCACGATGCGCTCTCAGACGGCCTCCAAATATGAACAACCGACAATGGGACGTCCTCAAGAATGTTTGGAAGGAACTAGTGTGTTTTTGAGATGACAATGAAAATAAACTGCAGGTAACGGGAGATATAAAATTTCAGGTAAAGTGTAACGTCATATCCCATGGTACACGCAGAGTACGTACCAGTGAGCGAGCTGTTTCCATAAAGGGACGTGGATTTCACTGCTATACTTGGAATTCTTTTACCATCCGAAGCTAGGATTCATTCCATCGACATTCGGTCCAGCGTTACACCGTTCTGAGGGCATTCGGCTGTACAATGCACTCCTCCTCGAACTTAATCACTGTAGGAATCCATTTCGTGAAGAAATGGGAATATGCAAATTCCCATCTAAAATTACTTTCTTCCGTGATAATTTATCCCTCGGGTGCCACTTTCTCTCGTCCGAGATTCCCACTTTACCTTGTTCATCACCACAGCGCTCAAACTTTACACGGTGTTTCACAAAGAGCTCAACTTTAAATGGAAAAACATTTTCTACGCGCTTAATACTTATAATATTCATGTGGAACAGGGCACAAAATATAATCTATTTTTTGTTGGGTTGATTGTCCGTCTACATAATAATTTTTATTATGGTTTCCATTTTTATTAAGAATCCACTATATGTTTCCACCTTAAGTGATCATCTTCAGGTTGTAATTGTATCTTAGCCTCTGTTCGCATGGGTATTTCTTCCCTCTCCTGAAGAATAGGTTACGAAAATTACACTGTTGTAATTGTGGACATATCATAAAAAATCATCAGAAATTATGTAACTTTATTCTCGATGAATAGACACGAAAATTGTTACAGCTGATTAAGAATTTCGAGAGAAACAATTCGAGAACAGAAACATCTATTTCTGTCGGACCATAAAAAAGTAAACAGTACAAGAATATCACCGAGACTCCTCCGCGAATGAAGTTCACACTTGAAGAGTCACTGGCATACCGCCACCAAATTAATTCCGTGTTAATTGGAGAGTAATGTCCTGTGCGAAGCCTATTTAGACACACGAAGTGTAAAATGTACTTAACAAAGTGATTTCACTTCAGAGACAAACATTTCCAGCAATTATGCCTTCTATTAGACCATATGAGTAAGCACGCCACGTCTGTAATGCTCATACATTTTCCTGGGAAAATTTCTTAAGTTTCTCCCTTGGCCTAGACGACATCGTAAGCGGAACACACGACGAAATACATAATTAAGAATACTAAAAAAAATACGAACTATAACACAAACTCCATAATAAAGGTACTATTTGAGGTTTTCACGGCTGTGAGTCTGAAGATGTCTGTCTTCTGGGTTGTAACACCATGTACTCTGGTAGATGTCCACCAGACTATACGACGCAACAACCCAGAAGCCAGCAATCTCCATATTGAAGCATTTAAGAATACCGTTTAAATTTTGCGATCATGATAAATGAATTTTGTATGGAAAATCTGAAAGAAATACACCACTAGGAATGCGTGGGCATACATGAAAAGATAACGTTACAATGCATCTTAAACAGGGCATGAGAATGAATGTTGAATTCATAGGAGAACTTTTAAAATTTCGGATCATAAAAGCCGGGGAATTTATTGCCTAGTTGAGCAACTATTAGATTCTTAAGAAGGACTCTTAACTTTTGCAATACGGATCCCAAAGCTCGCAGTTTTACCCCAATTTTCTTCTGCAACATTAAATTCCTTAAAAGTTATGAAAATATCCTTATTTAGTCTAATTTGACATTAAGTACTTGCAGAATCTAATATTTTGCAATACCACAAGAAGAGGGCAAGATAAAACTTTAACGCCCATCGATAAACCTAAATAGTGAGATTACTTTCACAAGACCGAGTTCCTTTTCGTCTCCAAAGACGTGTTAATAGGAAGGCCGATTAGATATCATGACGAGGTGTTGTGTCGTGAGTCCTTTAACGACGTTTTTATCAAGGCACTACCGAAAGAAATTAAGGAACAGTCACGAGTGGTTTAATGATAAATAGGAGGCCTTAAGCCATATTAAACCATTTCGTAAGAAATTACTTACAGGGACCCAGGAAAACTACAAATATCTACCAAGAGTTAATCCCCCTTTAGATTATAGATCACTCCTACATTCCATTAGGGACCTTGAATTTCTAAACTCGGATTGGACAGCGGCTCTCCGGAGAATTTTCAGTCTGTCCAGCCAAGAAGCTGCCTGCCGCGACTGTCATGAACATCTATTAGTGTTTAGTGTCACATCTATTCAACGTGACACTGATGACCAAACCTCGTAAGAATAATACCGAGACGACTCCGACAAAGACCTGCGACTTTTAAAACTGGCCACGACACAACGTCCTTCAAAATTCATAATTAGAATTAATAGTGTCATTTTACTTTCTATAGCATGTTTTACTGTCAAATTTAACAACAACAAAAAATTACAAAAAAAAATCCCCCAGCAAAGTTTCATTGTAAAAATGCAGGTAAGTTCATATCTGTTTATAAATATTTGTAAACTCTACGAGGGTTAGTGGCTTTGACATTTGAAGCTCTTCAAGAGACATGCCACTCAGTAAACAAGGCATTGCTGTCAGACAGTTTCCAATTCTCTGCTCATGAACAGCCCTGATCACGTAGCGACTGCTATATGATTTTGGTATCATTCGACCCACCAACATGTCCAGGGAAGTCCTAAAGATTCCTATATCGAAGCAGAGGACGAGTCGCATATTATTAGATCGCACGACAGACTCTGCCTTGAAGCGAAAAGAAAACCACATTTTCAATCTTCAAGCAATCGATAGCAAGAATCCCGTATCATGGCAATTTCTTTCAGCTCAGAACCCAACACTGTTTTATCTGCGTTTATAAGGCAATCTGTCAGCGACTGCTAGGGCTACGTTCCTGAAGACACCGCCGTCAGCAAGATCAAGACCTCATGAGGAAACAAAGATTAACTAAAAAAATACTTGAAGATTTCTGTCTTCTGGGTTGTTGCGCAGTTGAGGCAGTATGACCTCTGAAACGTTGCTGGACATCGACCAGAATACACAGCGCAAGAACCCACAAGACAGAAATCTTCATACTCTGATGACGGAGGCAGTATGACCTCAGAAACGTTGGTAAACATCGACCAGACTACACTGCGCAACAACCCAGAAGACGGAAATCTTTATACTCTGATGACGGAGGCAGTATGATCTCAGAAACGTTGGTTAACATCGACCAGACTACACAGCGCTTCAACCCAGAAGACAGAAATCTTCATACTCATCGCCCTGATGATGGAGGCAGTATGACCTCTGAAACGTTGGTTAACATCGACCAGACTACACGGCGCTTCAACCCAGAAGACAGAAATCTTCATACTCTGATGACGGAGGCAGTATGACCTCTGAAACGTTGGTAAACATCGAACAGACTACACAGCGCAACAACCCAGAAGACAGAAATCTTCATACCAAGAATCGCCCTGATGATGGAGGCAGTATGACCTCTGAAACGCTGGTTAACATCGACCAGACTACACAGCGCAAGAACCCAGAAGACAGAAATCTTCATACTCTGATGACGGAGGCAGTATGACCTCAGAAACGTTGGTAAACATCGACCAGACCACACAGCGCAACAACCCAGAAGACGGAAATCTTTATACTCTGATGACGGAGGCAGTATGACCTCAGAAACGTTGGTTAACATCGACCAGACTACACAGCGCTTCAACCCAGAAGACAGAAATCTTCATACTCAACGCCCTGATGATGGAGGCAGTATGACCTCTGAAACGTTGGTTAACATCGACCAGACTACACGGCGCAATAACCCAGAAGACAGAAATCTTCATACTCTGATGACGGAGGCAGTATGACCTCTAAAACGTTGGTAAACATCGACCAGACTACACAGCGCAACAACCCCGAAGACAGAAATCTTCATACTAAGAATCGCCCTGATGATGGAGGCAGTATGACCTCTGAAACGCTGGTTAACATCGACCAGACTACACAGCGCAACAACCCAGAAGACTGATCTCTTCATGCTCATCGCCCTGATGATGGAGGCAGTATGACCTCTGAAACGATGGTTAATATCGACCAGACTACACAGCGCAAGAACCCACAAGACAGAAATCTTCATACTCTGATCACGGAGGCAGTATGGCCTCTGAAACGTTGGTTAACATCGACCAGACTACACAGCGCAACAACCCAGAAGACAGAAATCTTCATGCTCATCGCCCTGATGATGGAGGCAGTATGACCTCTGAAACGATGGTTAATATCGACCAGACTACACAGCGCAACAACCCAGAAGACAGCAATCTTCATGCTCATCGCCCTGATGATGGAGGCAGTATGACCTCAGAAACGTTGGTAAACATCGACCAAACTACACAGCGCAACAACCCAGAAGACGGAAATCTTTATACTCTGATGACGGAGGCAGTATGACCTCAGAAACGTTGGTTAACATCGACCAGACTACACAGCGCAACAACCCAGAAGACTGAAATCTTCATGCTCATCGCCCTGATGATGGAGGCAGTATGACCTCTGAAACGATGGTTAATATCGACCAGACTACACAGCGCAAGAACCCAGAAGACAGAAATCTTCATACTCTGATCACGGAGGCAGTATGGCCTCTGAAACGTTGGTTAACATCGACCAGACTACACAGCGCAACAACCCAGAAGACTGAAATCTTCATGCTCATCGCCCTGATGATGGAGGCAGTATGACCTCTGAAACGATGGTTAATATCGACCAGACTACACAGCGCAACAACCCAGAAGACAGAAATCTTCATACTCGCCGCTGTATAAACCCCAAATCATACATTTTGGAAACCCCTGAGTCTGCAAACTCTTGCCTTCCCCAGTTAACAGGCTTCCGTTCTCCTTCCAGTGGATTCCTGTATGGAGCGCCCATCAACAAAACGGCACAGTTGTCCACGTTTATGACGTCGTACCATGTCGGTCCATGCATATCAAGAGACAGATCTTGATCACGTATTCTGTAAGCATTCATTCAAAGCCTTCAACGTTCGACAATATTTGACATCGACGTCATGTCTCTTGTTATGAATAACTTACATTAACGCATGAGGACATCGTCTCTCTATCCTCCTTATGTAAATTAAATCTCGGAAACTGGTAAACTGACTTGAACTGAATTTGGTACAAGCTCCATCATTGCGTATTGTGGAACAACTTCACTAGCTTACTTCTATGGACGGTTGCTATATAATAAGGTCTCTTCTATTTCCATCCACTGTCCTTCTGGTACTCTGCAGCAGGACTGATAATTTTCGTTCATCTATAGTTCATTCCTTTTCTTGTGATGCTTAATCCCCGCTGGCACATAAAACATCCAGTGAAAACAACAGAAACTTTTGTACTATATTCGACAATTCAGTGGTGTCACGTTTTACCTTCCAATTATTGAGAGTCTGGTATGAACCACTAAGTTATACTTCGCGAAGCTTGTGAGATCGACCGAAACAGCCCGAGAAGCACACGAATTGAGTCAGTCGGGCCACCCGGCTAGCATTCGACCACTCTAACTGGTTTTCACTCAAGCTTCACGAGAAAAGGAATCTATTACAACTCTCGGCTTTCTGTCTTCCGCCTTGGATGTATCCACTCAACACTTGTTTCTACCATTCTTCGGGCAATGCTAACTGATTTGTTTACGTGCCTCTTCGGGGGTGGGGGTTGTCTCCTTTCGACATTATTTCCGATCGTCTCCACGACCTCACATCTGCAGGTAAGGCCATGAAATTAAGAGCAAAGTAGATAACACAGAACTTCAGAAGTCTTAATGGATTATAGACTTATTTTTGGCTCTTAATTTCAATGGCTGTTTCTTCATTACAGCTGGCATCAAGGCGTACGGTACGACATGCTTGTCACAGAGACAATTGGTTGTGAAAACTGTGTTCGTTGCATTGACAAGGAAATTTCAAATAATGAGTACCAAAAAATAATTTTCGATCAATGTAATTAGTCATCACGGTTGAGGACGTGTTACGATATACAGATATTTTAACGCAAACACAATACAATACGTACAATTTTCACTACTGTATATAACGTGAAGAATATTCCGGACGGTTAAATACGTGATTTATGTTTACATTATCAACAGCATGATCGTCCAAAATTAACTTCGTAGCAGATAATTTTATTAACGTCTTTATTTCAGCCATAATCATAACTCAAATGCAATGATCATGACATTTGATATTTATACATCGGTGCAAAAACAAATCTGGTTTTCTAGGCTGTGAAGACGAAATCACCACCACCATCGTCACGGTATAAGGATTAAGCTATGTCCTGTCGGTCCATATTCCAAACATTCCTTTTCTCAATATGTTCCCTGCATCAATTGTATCCTCTGGCTGTCTGTTAAGATTTATACTACGGAATATGAATTCATATTTTAACATCTTCATACCCATTCACCTCTTCAAATTTAATATTATTTTATTATCTTGCCTGAATTTCTGGTCAATAAGAAAGAATGAGTTTTCTATTATCGTACAAACTCTGCATCATCATTTTTGTAATTATAAATTTGTATGTGAAGAATATTAAATTATGTTTCCAGATATAATTTGAACTGCTCTTAGCTCTACTGGAGCAGAACCCGAAGTATGATACTGACGATCTCAAGCCAGTTCTATCCCCACCAATTTTTTTTTAAGATACATCTTAAAATCATAGACCCCCTTCTCAACATACCTGTCCGATCAGACTTCCTATTTCACTTTCCATACAAGGAAGGACGACTTCCGTAATTAGTGGGGTCTCTTATGCAGCACCAAGAAAATCGATATTTTATTCACAAATACTTATGTTATTCGCTAAGTAATTTGTTCTAAATTTCTCTTGCTATTTCTTAGTTATGAAAAGAGACACAAATTTTTCGATAGCATAAAAGTAATTCGTTTTTATAGCTCGTGGAGAATCAGTACACAAATCAATACAAACGTATTGCAAAACAATTAAAATTTATTACAAAAAAATGGAGCCCAGCAACCGTGGAAATATATTTTAACCGGAAAATAAAAATCTTTAATTTTTTAACAATATGGTGAGAAAGATTCTCATTTGTTATATCTAGACCAAACACGACTAGACATATCGCTTCTGAAAACGATGACTTTGTTTCATCAAAACAGACGCATTTCAATTTATTAAGAAACAGTCAAAAATAGCTCTGGTATTGATGAAAGACTCTCGGGTTACAACACGCTTCCCAAATGCTTCACGGACAGTAGAAAACAATTTCGATTGGAATAGAATTTTCGAGAATGAACACATTTTCCTCTCGTGAACACTTGCACAGAACCTGCGGCCTTACGATAAGGTGACCTAGAGTCCAGTGTCACGATATTGGGAGAGTACCGACTTATGATTTCATTTTGTTCTGTAGTACTGTTACAGGGTTGAGTTTGAAATGAAACATTCTGTGTGTGTGTATGTATATTTTTAACGCATATGCATATTTCATCAATGGGCAGAGAAATCGAATTAAAATCCCTTTTGAAGGACGTGCTGATGGGAATTAATATTATCCATGAGAGGAAATTGGAAAATTTACTAAGGGAAAACCTGAGAAATGGGGCAAAAACAGTGGGGGGGGGTGTTTCTACGTATAGAGGATATTTTATAACACGTTATACGGTTTCAGGAGTTTCGAAGTGTGTATCTGTATGTGTGTGGCTACAGAACACATATATCATCTGGCAAATCCGAGATCAGCTTCTAGTCAGAATGAAATGTGTTTTGTAAACAAGACGCCGATAGATTTTAATGTTATCCTGCAATTATATTCAAATATAAACTACCGAGAAACTGAACATAGTAAAAATTGAAATGACATACCTTAAATTAGGCCACGACATCTTTTACATTTAATTACTTACTATCATCCTCTCATTCCACGCAACATAGTCGGAGTTCACGAAAAAGCAGTTTAAATTGATGGTTTTATTAAAATATTAAATTAAAATTGTGACTAGTCACCTGCTTGCGACCGGATTAGTAACAGAGTCACCAGTTATATTATAAATTGGAAACAACTAGTTGATAGAATCTTCCTTCAAATACTAATATAAACATAGTTCCAGTGCATTCTACATATCCCGCCCATATCATTTAATTTATATGTGGCGAAGTTCACGTTACGAAATAAAACACACAAATTTATCCAAAGACAGTAATTTCACTCGTCTATCCAGACAGAATAAAAATCGTGCGAATGTTTCCCACATTTTCACACTTCGCAGAATTAACGACATTTTGTCTCCAATATTACCATCGTATTCGGCCTGCCCCTTCACGAATTCATTTGTCCCTGACAGCAGAAACTTCCAGAACACACGCTTACAAGTATTTTTAAACGAATAATTTTCAATAGTGTGTGGAAGTGTGAGGTCCACTAAGAGAGACACTAATCTTTCCCTCTTATATCCTATCTTCTATTTCTTTGTACTCTCTTCCATACGTACGGTTGGAAAGTCGTGGAATATATGTCTCATTGATGTTACCAGCAAAGTAATGTATTTCTTAGACAACGTAATAATAACTGTGTAGATACGTCTCCATATTTACGAGATCCTTTCTGCCTCCATCATGAGGACGATGGTGATGGAGGAAGCAAGGACATCTGAAACGTTGGTAAACTTCTGCACTCTACAACCCAAAAGACAGTACCTCAGTATAATTATTGTTCATTTACAGCTTTGCTGTTCATTCGACTGTCAACGTTTCTCATCCTCCCTCGATTTAGGTCCAGTAATATTCTAAAAGTAGGATTTGAGGTATTTACGGCGGTGAGTGTGAAGACAAGACATTTTCAATTACGTAACGGAGTTGGCATTTGAGATTGTACGAGATGCAGGTTAAATCACGCGGGGAAATACGGACCTTTATCACAGACCTCGGTACGAGAAAGACGGCCAGAATCGAGAGAATTATTTAAGACCCTTAGCTACATACAGGCCTACATGGTCAGACAAAGCGAAAGAGATTGATTATTTCTGCCTACAGTAATACAAAATACGAGGCTCGTCCACAAAGTAAGTTTCCCTGGGGCCGTTTACAGAAACAAAACACAATTTCATGGAAATATTTATTGCAACAGATACAGCAAGTGTCCAGCTATTTTTCAACATATTCGCCACCGGAATTGAGACATTTGTCATACCGTGGGACCAACTTTTGAATACCTGTGTCGTAGAAGTCTGCCGCCTGGGATTGGAACCACTGTGTGACAACCATCTCCGCCTCTCTGTCATTCTCAAAACGCTGACGCTGACCGGACAGGAATTTCTTGAGGTGTAGGAAAAGATGGAAATCACTGGGAGCGAGGTCCGGGCTGTAGGGTGAATGATTAAACACCTCCCAGCTGAACTCCTGCAGGAGACTTGCTGTCCGTCGAGCCGTGTGCGGCCTAGCGTTATCACTGACCGCACTTCACAGTCGGCGGGAGCTGGAATAAGAACCTCCATCTTCAACAGCTGCAACGATGCTACTGTGAGAACGCGGGAAGTACCGTTAGTGCATGCGCCATGCTACGTCATTGCTCTATCACGTACGCACAGTCGCTTCGTGCAATATAAGGTTTGCTAGCTGTGGGACGAGTGGGAAACTTACTTTGTGGACGCGCCTCGTAACACACGGAGAGAATGTGTGAAGGCTAGTTACATCAGATAGTAGGGCGAGGGTAGGCGATTAAGACATTCGAAAGAAAATATTAATACATTATATGAAGTAAAGTGGAATAGTAGTTGCTGAAAAGGAGAAATATGAAGCTCCTCTTTACTCTGTTTAAATCAGACTAATCTTTTTTACACTTTCTTTTAAACTTCCTTCGTCTCCCTTATCCTCAGGACGCATAAAGTTAAGTACAACGTCCATGTAAAGCAACGTGTAAAACTATTTGTACACAGACGTGACTTGTAAAATAACAAGGAGGCCGGAACGTTGTACAAATTACCTGTTTTAATTTAGATTTATCTGGCTTAACACAATGGACGGTAATAGCATGTTAATAAATAATTTTATTTAACACAAGACAAATGGACATAAATTTACTTGCAAATAATCACACACAACGTAAATGTATCGTTGAAACTGTTACCTTCACACGTCCTTTGAAGCATTGCACATAAGGTAGTTACATTTCAAAAAAAACCTTTTTCCTTTATAATCTCATCGCCAAGTTGACAAAGGGCCTATTATCGCTAGTTAAAACAGAGTTTTCCCAGTCGGTGAATTCATAAGAGCCATTTCTACTGCCATTCCAACTTTATACTCGAGTAATTTCTTCAATTCAATCGCAGAACCGCGACTGACACAAGCTCTATAATTAGATTCTCTCTTCGCTCGACCCGAAAGCTCCATTTCTTACAATAGGAAAGGCGTGGTTTCTGCATATTTAACAGCTAACATTTCCTTACACGGTATAAACCTATTAATCTTTGTAATGGAGACGCGTGGTGTTTTAATTCAGTAAGAAATTATTTTTTAATTTTCTTTGAAGACTTACATAATAGACGTTCTGAATTTCTCTCTTAAAATTTCGTATCATCCACCTCATATCCATATCCTTAGAACATATTTCATTACACCCTTTCAAATATTTTGATTTGCTATTTAATTATAATTATATCATATTTAATTATTCATCGCATCTGTGCCCTGTATCCACTCGATTCAAGCGAAATTCGCCGCAGAAAATATTTTGCAGCAGACAATTTAGTTCCATTAACCACATCAGTTCTTCCTGTTTGCTCCAAACTTACACATGAAACACGGACTTAGTCAGGGCTTTCCAAGAGTATTACAGGAACAGCATGATCCATGCATTTAAGACAAAGATAAACGAAAGGCAGAAATAACAAACTCCATGTGACTGCCCTTTTTGAGAAGATAAAAGTCAATGGTTCAAGAAACGCCCCGTAATTTGTAAAAAGAAAAGTTTAATTCTCTACACACCAGAGCCCAAAAGTGGTCATTTTCGTCACTAGTGTTGAAATCGTCCATCAGTACGAGCGGTATGTCATTCAGGCTCGTCAGATGCCGCCTGAGTTGTCCGAGCGCGCTTACGTTGCCTATATTCGCGGCAGTACTGCGCGTTGGTTTTGGGTCCGGGCCCGACGTTTTCCGTGTCATTCTCTTTGGAATGTTATGCTCTACGCATTCGTGCACAGATTTTTGTAATTCTGGTTGTACTTTGCCCTCATATATCGCGACATTTTAAGAAAATCGGGAAATTTTCAAACTTTTTTCAAATTCACAGCCTCGTATCTTTTTGAGTTTTTGAGATACACACTTGGAGGCCAGGATGAGTTGCAACATATACACTCCTCTTCAAAACTACACTTGTTTCACTCAGATCGGATAATTAGTCTCTGAGATATGATCCCGTTTATGGACACGTGTCGAATCCGGAAAGTCGAAAATCGCGGGTTCAATTTGCGCGTGCGCAGTTCGCGACTTCCAGCCGCCACGGATGTCGGAGCGGTACTGGCACACACTTTCATCCTTCCTCTTTAAAGCGAGACTAAGATGGCGACGCTATGTCTATTTTCAGCCGAGTTATTGAAGTTTGAAATTACTTCGACAGAAACTGTCGCTCATTTGGGCATTTTAAAGATGTTTTCACGTCAAAAATCAATCTTAAAATTTCTCTTACTAAAACACACGTGTTAGGATAACGTACGAGGGAGGTAGATAACACTACGGGTCTACAATGAGGTTGAGGAGAAATCAGAATGCAGAGAAATGCGCAGCATCCCAAGCAAGATAAGAACTATTTTCGTTTTCCGTCGCGCAAAACGAAGTCACGATTTCATTAATTCTTATACCGCGTGCCCCATATCAACTTCGCCTTAGGTGTCATTGTGGCAAATGTTTGGCCATGCCGTACTTCTTATACGCACCCCTAAAAGTGCGTATCTACAAATTTGCATAAATATAAGACGAAGAAGAGTCCCACAGAAACACTAATGCCCGATTACTGTCCCATAACAATACACATTTGGAACACCCGTTATTGTATGAGATACGTTGCTGGCTTACAGGAACTACAAGAGTTAGTTACTAACTTTTAACCCAGTAAGGCCACACTTCTGCCATCCCTGGAAGGAACTACGAAAAAATAAGGAACCAACCGAGGTCAATATTTCATTATCCGCAATCAAGAACTTTCTATGTCGGATTTGAGGTTTTCAAGGCGGTGAGTCTGAAGATGGCTGTCTTGTGGGTTGTTGCGCTGCCAAGGATCCCTGAAACGTCGGGAAACTTCTACCAGATTAAACTACGCAACAACCCATCTTCAATAACGTTCTTTCTTAAGAATAAGTTCACTTCGCAAAAATTTTGTTTTAAACCGTTGTTCTAATCAGACAAAGTTTGTTACGAAGGCAGCCTTTAGCTGTCTAGATGGTACACTTACTATCAGGGCCAATAATCTAAAAACAAAAATACAATGGTTATCAAAATCAAGATGTTAGACCATTGTCTTCTTCTCTATCACAGATAAACCTGACCCCACGTCCTACCTCCTGTTCCAGAACAATAATTATCATATAATCAGCTCATGTAAAAACCTTTTGTTTCGTGATGGCAACGGCGTAGATTAATTAAGACATCGAAGAAAGGAAAGTTCAGATTCCCGGGGCCATCACCAATTAAAACAATTTTCTTGGAGACTCTGTGTTTCGAGAAAACATATTCGGGAAGAGAGACGTGTTACAATTCTAAGTATTGTCCACGCGTGGTACAAATGTATCCGTAAAAAAATTCAAATATCTGTTTGGAAATCTCGAGAAAGTGCAGTTTCAACCCTTCAATAGGCTCTGATAACAAACAGACTCGAGGATATAACAAATATTAGCATAGAGACAAGTAAGAGGAACCTATTTAAGTAAACAGACAGATATTGTACATAACTGGGTCCCGATAAACCGGTATGACGACTCCAGCTGCTGCGAAATCCTCTTTTCTCGCGTAAACCACTCAGCCAATCAATACCCGAAGCTAGCTAAAACCTTTCAGACCTCAGCTGGCCTAAACATCATATAAACATTCACTTCTCACCTCAAAGAAAACAAAACACCTCAATATTTAGCGCAATTTGTTCAATACGGTCAAAAACGAAAAAAAAAAATCCATTTACATACACGCAAAAAATAAAACAGCAGTCGTTATAAATGCTGGTTCCTTCAACATAAAATCAATCCTTCGTTACGATTTAATCTTTTCTTAAAAAAATTTCGTACGCATTTTACAGGCGGGCGGACGGACGGGGTGTTGAAATCATATACCCCTGTACTAGGTAAATTGTGATGATCCACATTCCAGGTGGATCAGAACAAGATAGCCATGCACGGTTCCATAACAGGCCCCACGTGCACACCAACACAAAGCGCAGCTGTCGCATTAACGAGAAATCATTTCTATTCGTCAGGGCAAATTTCCTAACCAAACACTTCTGGTCTCCAAAACCCTTGGCTGGATAAATGACAGAAAATTGAAAAAATCTCGTCCTGAAATTCACACAAGAGTACAGTGACTGGTAAAGCCAATTCTGAGAGCTACGTCAATACCACGACAAGGCCAGATCCTGAGATACAGAAATCACACTCTTCACTCACTGACCTTGTAGAAACAAAAGACTAGGAACACGACACACAACACTGTAATCGTAGCGAAAATAAGTTCGGAATATGTTAACTTCGTAAAAATGTATCCATTCAATTTTGTTTATTAAACAGGTCTACAAAATCTGTACGATTGTTTCGGTCAACAACGGTGTCTGCATTTCCGTATAAATGATGGATGCACTGTTTTTTTTTAACAATTTCTCGAAACTTCTACATCCCAACACAGCTAAATCACACGCCTGCGAGAACACACGACACTGCAGTGTAGGAAGAAGACCTTTGGATTACGTTGCTGAGACAATTGCCCTCGCGAGACAGATTAACGAGGACCTTAGAAACAGATGCAAGGCAATTTTAGGGGATTTCAATTCATATAATTTCGCTCTAGCTCAGCTATTCTCTTTTTACAGACGCATCGGATTCAAATTTTCGTCCTAAATCACAGGATCCCTACGTCGCCCCAAACAAAATACACAGCCCTGTCCATTATTTTAACAAATGACGAAACTTCTCTGCCAGTTTCGTGGCCCCACAGTCACTTCAGTCCTGAAGATGGTGACATTATGCATCTCCGAAACTCTGACAACACGTCTGCACGGCAACTGAACTCATAGCCAGTTACACTCAACGTTCCAAGAAGCGATCAGACGGATGATAAGATGACCCCGAAGAACTTCATTACATCGCCCACGCGTGCCTGCATCAGTGTCCCATTAAATAGCATTCACCTGACTAATTTCCTTCATGTTGCCTGTCATTACGTAAAATGCATATTCCGTCGTTTCTTCTATACGCGAACTTCTGTGATAAATTATACGCTGACGACAAATAAAATCATACAAGACTCGTGGCACTAGGAAATGAATCAAATTCCGTCGATAATGAAGTCTAGCTCGCGTCCTACACGGTTGTTACGATATTGATTTCATGTTCACCACACATTTTTTTCATTACAGACGCGCCATACGAGAAATTAGGAATGATAACACGGAACCCTAAAGATTTCCAAGGCAAAACAACCGATATTTTCATAGGGTTTCTATATTAAGAACATAAATTACCGTATGTTTCAGGCTGGTGGAATTTCACGGCCCAAAAGTTCTTCTCAAACGTCCTTATCTTTCTCATAACAATGTAAAGAGCTTACGTAACACAAAACTATATTGTTATCTCACGATGCAGCACAGTGTTAATTGGCAATTATAAAGACGTATAAAGAAACCACATATCAAATCTACACAAATAGTAATGCAACAGCGATGTACTTTCGTAATTATTTTAACCGCACATATCTACCTGAACACCAACAGTCTTGAAATCACTTCATTCTAGAACCAAAAACGTAAGGAAATTGGGGGTAAGCAATACCCAAACTTCATCAACATCAAAGTTTCCTTCTCATATCTCTGTAGGCGAGAGCGTACGTTATAACGAAACCTGCTTTTAATATTTACTTACTACATTTATGCACGCTCCTCTGTTTTTAACACTCACAATCATTCTGTCTAGTTGAGGCGGGACATTAACGATAGCTTAAGAGCACAAAACAGAACACAACCACAGCGCGAATCAATTACCTACGAAATTCATCACGAGTAATGGGAAACACGGAAACTTCGTTCTGTAAACCGATCGATATTTTGTTCCGGACGCTCAGAAATGGGAACAAACTGAAAGGAAAAGACCAGGGTTAGATTCTTCTGTCCTACGGTTTCAGTCCAGTGGCGAACTCTTGTTAACGCGATAGTGAACCTTCAGGTCCCGTAAACTACAGAAATCTGACTAGCTCAACAAATGTTAGCTTCACAACAATCACGAGACTTCCGAGTTCGCTACACCTATCCAGCTCAACAACGTCCAGCAACACTGAGATTACTTCCAACGAATTCGAATCGTTTACTTGTGCGAATAACACGTAACTCCAGGAATATTCTCGCTTTGAAATTAATACGATTTCTGTAGTGAGAAAAACTCGAAAACTACAGACGAAGAATTGTCAAAATCGAAACATTTCTTGAATTCCATTTTCATACAATGCCACAACACACGAAACTTTTATTTTCTTATTTATTTTATCCGTAACAACGTCATCTATTATGAAAATACTCAGAAGTACATCGCTTCTTACATTCCCGTGTCTGTGGCTCTAATCACCACAAACTGCCCCCAACATACCGAGTGGCGTACACATCATGCGTAATTCAATCCCTAATTGGTTCAGGCATTCTACGTCGAGTTCTGATTAGGAACTAGCGTTTAAATAGCGAGATTAAGCCTAAGTGCGGTTTAACAAAACTGACTTAACGATGATAATATCAACAAAATAGACGAGCCGCTTCTGTAAATAAATGAAAACTGGTGCCTTGCCAGTTGTATGAACTTAGGAAATTGATAAATAATTCCAAAAGAAAATGCGGAAGATTCGAGAATATCACTCACGGATCTAACGAAGCCTTGACAAAACAGGCAACACCTGGTCCTAATGCAATACACATCATAACCGTCAAATCGTCGTGCGAAGAGCACAAAGCGTGGGACTTGGCAACAATTGGCCACTTTCACTTGCTCTATACTCGCTCATCGACGGCTTGACGAAACCTGGCTAAGGATTACAATTCACTTTTCACTTGAATAAAATTAAGCAGAATATTCAAGACCGTTTCCTTAATATCACGAAACGAAATCAGATTAATAATACCGTGTAAGATAAAACATAACATCCTGGTGAAAGACTGATCACACCGTTCTCCCAAATGTTCACTACTGAATAATAATATACCGTAAGTGGAAGCAATATCGATATATCGCACTAGAACACAATCCCGAAAACCTTAAGATATTCCAACTCATTTTCAATACTTCCCAAAAGATTCTTTCATTTAATGTAGCAATTTTAACCTTAAACACAAAATCGGAAAACCCAAATTGTTCACTTTCCACACGACAAATTTTTTTAAAAAAGTAAAAGACGATGGTGTTAAATACACTTTGAAACACAAATTCAAACACCCATCTTAAATTTGCATTGACGATAAAACAATCGATCGTTTAGTACAGTTCACCTCACATTAGTTTCTGGGGACGACAAATGAATTGAAACTCACCTGGGTAGCATCCGTATAATGTGTGGAAGAATTTTTGTTGATCAGCTGAGATCCAAACATTGATATTCCACTGGAGGTGGGGCTGCTATAGACCGACTGGTATCGTCCTGTTGCGGCAGCATTATTTTCGTTATAAGAACTTTCACTAAGAACACCAACAAATACTACACACTTTTAATTTAATTTGAATGCGTCTAAATTATATTTCACGGAGATAATTCGTAGCAGTACAGTGAAAACTCCCTTTACTTTAGCCAAATATTTTTAGTAATATTACGAATTTCAGACACTTCCACGTATTTGCGGGGCAACTCCCGTCAAACTTTCTTGCAGATCCATTTAAACTAAACGTTCTTCCTGTCAATGTAACACGACGACTGAAGACTCCGCGTGTCCGCGTAATGCATACCTACCAACCGATAGTCGCACACATCTCTACGTAGCGAGTTCTCGACCAATCAAAACCTCGAATGGGAGGAGTTTCGCCCCTTCAAGTGGGAACTCTATGTATCAGAGATAAAGCCGACAGCCTGAGCTGTATAGAAGCTGTAAGAATTATATAAGTCGTTGAACCACAAAAAGTTAATAAACTTTATAAGTAAACGCAATTATCACTTTTCACACATGTTACAGCACCCGTGTAATTTAAACATAATAAACACATTTTCCTTTAAACATCATTGGTACCTTAATTAATGTCGTGCTTATGAACTTTAAAAAACAGGGTAATGTGTTTATAAGACCACATGGGGTCGTAAGCCAACATATGAAACTGTCTACTCTCGTTACACGTTAAATTTGACTGAAGTTGTTTTTCCGACCCGTACAGTTCAACAGACAAGTAGAAAGTGAAGCTTTATCCACATACCTACATACCCCGCTTGAAGCGCCTAAATGTTTCGTCTTTCCGCCGTCAGATGTCAGACAAGACCTGACAAGCTGGAGTGTGTAGTACACATGCAGTATTGCTACTACCTTACGAACACGTTTCAATGGCGGTGGAGGGCATGGGTGAAGATACCAAATTTGTTGGAAACTTGTATTAAACAATCTATTTCTTCTCATCACCTCACAATTACTCGCGATAGCAAAGGCAATTATTTTTCTTGGTTCAACGAATTCATGCCAGGTCGAACAGGTGAGGTTTCAGTGGTTTCTTCCAAGTTAAGGTATCACAGAGATACAGCTTCGCACACTTCAAGGTTGTGTAAGCTTCGATTGGCAGCGCAGTTACGACGTTCAGTGATCGCAGTTCGAGAAGCGCTTATTTTTTACGTAAAAAATTACCCAGTAATAAGTGTTCCTCTGAAGGATACGTTCCCTGTGTCACCCGACATCTGCAAGGCCGTCTGTAGAAAGACCTGGTGCAGCAGAGGCGGGTGAGGCACAGATGGGTAGGGTCAAATTTAGAAAAAATATGTTCAAATTTTCGAAATATAAAAAAACTCTGCAAATCTGGTGAAAAGCGCAAAAAACAAAAAATTTTCGGAAAATTCTAGAAAAATTTAAAAGTTGAAAATTTTCAAAAATTCTTAGTTTTGTGCGCTTTTTGGACGATTTCCTAGGTTTTTGATTTTCCGAAAATTTTCGAAAAAATTGAAATTTCTTTTTGAAAAATTTCAAAAAAATTCAAAATTTTAAAAAATTAAAAATGGTTGCAAATGGCATGAAAAGCGAAGATAACTACAAATTTTCGAAATTTTCGGCAAAAACTTTGAATTTGAAATTTTTCAAAAAATTTTGGTTTTGTGCGATATTTGGACATTTTCCTACATTTTTTAATTTTTTGAAAATTTTGAAAAATTTTATCTCTTATCAAAATTTTCTCCACACTATCCCGGCCAGGACCGTCTGTGTACGACCCGGTCACTTCCGTTCCCTTTCTCTGAGGGACGCGGAGTCTGCCGAACTCGCTCTCTGCAGGATACGTTCTCTGTGTCACCCGACATCTGCCAGGTCGTCTGTGGAAAGACCTGGTTCGGCAGAGGCCGGGTGAGGCACAGACCGAAGCAAGCAGAGGTGTGATTTTCCGAAGTTTTGAAAAATTTTCAAACTTTTAAAAAATGTAAAAATGGTTGCAAATGGCATGAATAGCGAAGATAACTACAAATTTTCGACAAAAATTTTGAATTTGAAATTTTTCAAAAAATTTTGGTTTTGTGCGCTATTTGGACATTTTCTTAATTTTTTTTATTTTTTGAAAATTTTGAAGATGCCTGCGTCATCAGGGCAGTATGACCTCTGAAACGTTGGTAAACATTGACCAGACTTCACGGCGCAATAACCCAGAAGATAGAAATATTCATACTCATCGCTGTGAAAACCACAAATACTATATGGGGTATATATTCGATTAATTTACTTCTTCATTAACAACTACAGTCGAGTTGTAACTATTAAGAAATTTAAATGATGAATCGGGATGGGTACGAGAGAAAGTGGCAAGTGACAATCTTTAAGGCATTAGCATTATGGGACTAAGGAAATCCACAAAAATCTCATTTTGGATAGCCAGTTTAAGATGGAATTCAAATAGAGCAATCCAGTTGCTAATCTACAGACTTTTCTCACAAGAAATGATACAGTCAACATCGGACATTACAACAAGGACTAGTGATCACCAAATGTGTAATGGCGCTGAAGTGCCATAGCGACATGCTGTGTGAATATTTTCGTTTATTTATTTATTTGTAGTGTTCTGTCTGACGACAGGTCCATATATCATGAACAGGATCCTCCCATCCTTTTCTCGGACTGGGACCTGTTCATATACGTTCTTGGCAGATGATCCAGAAGTGGTTTGCCATTGCCTTCTTCTGTGTGTGAATGGAGTAATTGTTGGGATGCCACGGAGGAAATCTCCGTGTTGCCTAGACCACGGCCTTGCCCAACACAAGTTATAAATTCGGGCACCGCCGGGAATCGAACCCGAGACCCCAGGATTACAAGGCCAGCGATCTAACCACTAGACCACCTCATCTTATTATTATTTAGTGTTCTGTCTGACGACGGGTCCATATGAACAGGATCCTTCCATCCTTTTCTCTTCTTGGACTGGGACCTGTTCATATACGTTCTTGGCAGATGATCCAGAAGTGGTTTGCCATTGCCTTCTTCTGTGTGTGAATGGAGTAATTGTTGGGATGCCACGGAGGAAAACTCCGTGTTGCCTAGACCACGGCCTTGCCCAACACAAGTTATAAATTCGAACCCGTGACCCCAGGATTACAGGACCAGCGTGTTCGGCTGCATGGAGTCTATTTTCTAAGTAACAAGTCCCACAAAACATATACAGACTAAAATAATGCGTGAGGTTCATAACATGACCAAATCTGCGTTTATGACATTTCATATTCTGACGTTACGAGTTCTGGGACATTGCGCCGTGTACTTTGGTTGAAAGTGGCTAAAAGTACCTTCATCATCAAGTCGGTGAGGCATCAAAGACCTCTGAAACGCCTATAAACTTCTGCTAGACTACACGGCGCTACAACTCAGCCGTGAGAACCTCAAATTCTACTTTGTGCGAAGTAATCGGAGAGCCCCAGCTTCACAGTTTTCGGGCCGAACTGCTTCCCTTCGTCTCATCGTCATTCAACTGTTCTTGTGTGTAGCAACTCCATGTTAAATAGGCGTGAAGTGGAATTATAAATAGAAGTGTCCCAACGCTAGATGCAATATTACAGAATCGACACGCGACAACTTTCATCCTTTGATGAACTTCACATAAATAATGTAAAGACGCTGATGAATTAATCAACGACACGCACACTACGCTTCGATCAGGTACACTATCGATACACGATCAGTCCTTACGTGCGTCTCAAGTCTGGTTAGATGAGCGACTTTACACAGGTTGCTGCTGCTTCTTGTAGCTTTTAAAGATTGGAAGTGTTGGCCTGATTTCAGTAATAATCCATTGTAAAATTATGCATCGGCTTTGACATTAGGTAGGACTCACTGGACATACGTATTCCTCCGAAATATATCCAACATCGACTTTTTCACCGCCGTGAGAGCCTCATGTATCATTTTGTTACTTCATATTTGTTTTATATTTCCCTGGAAACGGATGTACATTGAAGTGGAAAATGCTCCGATATGGCTAGCGGTACTTCGGAAATCACAGAAATTTTAAAAATAAAAAATAAAAATATTATTATTATTATTATTATTATTAAAGTACCATACCAATGTGATGCAACTGAAGGGGGTATTAATAATACTGCACTTCCGGATGGCCTGGCTTCTATACCAGGATTTACCACTAGTATTACCCGTGTCGAGATTATTGGCCACGGAGAGCAATCTGCATATTTATTTACTGCTTATTTAATGACGTTATAAATAGCTCAGTTTATGTAGCATCGAATGTCAGTATGATTAATGACTAATAGATTCAAGACAAAGTGGAAAGGAGTGGTTATGAAATATTTTGGGTACTGTCTCAAGATTATCTCAAAGGGAATGACCAAACACGGAGTCTGATTTATGCAACTGGATTCCAGATTGAGAATCGAAGCCGGGACCTCACAAATAAAATAGAGTGCCAATCCTTCCGTCGCTAATTTCTGCGTTGTAGGACCCTTGGTATTTTCAATTACAAAATAGGTACGAGTCCTTCAGAACGGGTTAAAGTTATTTTGTCATTTTTCGCAATACTGGTCTTAACGGTGGAACATTATATTGATTATGCTGAAAAATGGGGTACAGAATGTGACATCGACGATAACTGATAACAGGAAATGAATAATAGTTCTAGAGCAATACAGAACAAAATGGTTTAATATTGAATGGCACACTGATGATGGCACAACAGGGCTGAAAGGCGTATGTCAGAATAAGTGACAAGTGCGAATAAACACTGTTGGTAGGTACGCGAGGTCAATACAATTAATTTCAAACCGCACTGTATAAAAGGGCATAAGACGCTGAACTAAACTTGCTCGATTTAATATTACCTCGTACTAAATACAGGGAGAAAGTATAGTTTAACTCCTCAGCGCCTGAACGCGCCGCAACCCAACTGACCTGAACGTTTCGCGGACAACATGAAAATGACATTATTGCATTTTCAGCGCGTATACTGCACAGGAAACAATGGAAACAAGATTGAAATGTTTATAAACAAGATATCTGCCACTTCGCATACCTCATTGTTATTTACATTAATTTACTATGTACCGTCGCATTGACGAGCCGGGATAGCTCAGTCAGTATAGTGACTAGCTACGGGCTGGACGGCCGGGGTTCGAATCCCGACGGGGGGGGGGGGGGCAGAGGAATTTTTTCCTCTGGCCTCTGCGTCCAGACCGGCTCTGGGGCCCATCCAGCCTCCTCCACAATGGGTACCGGGGTCTTTTCCTCGGGATAAAGCCGGCCGGGGCGTGCTGACCACTCACCCCCATCTAGTGCCGATGTCAAGAATGAGTAGGAGCTATACCTCCACTCCCCCCCAAGCGCCTACATGGCGTATAGTGGGACAAACTTTACTTTACTTTACCGTCGCATTGAAGAATCACACAGCTCAGTAGGAATCTGTTTATTTCTTCACTGTACTTTCGTTAAATATTCACCATATCGAAAAACATTACAATAGAAGTTACAGAATCTAGAAGGATATTTACTTTAAGCATTTAAAAACTTTCGTAAGAGGAGCCATTTTTGAGAAAGTGGACAAGTTCCACGCAAGCTTTATGCTTGGTACGGTTTACACTCACCTCGAAAATATAACACAGATCTCCTAGCACAAAAATTCATCCAATTTTGTTGCACAGGTTCGAAGATCAAACATGCACAAACAACCTATAGTACACTTTTGGTAGTATAGTATTTGATGTTCTCACTGCGGTGAGTGCGAAGATTGGTGTCTTCTGGGTTGGAGTGCTTAGTGGTTTTGTAGAAGTTTGCCGACGTTTCAGAGGTCTCTGCTACCCTCATCAGGGCACTGTGATATAAATTATAACACTCTATACAACAGTCCGAAATACGTTTTACAACAAATTTCAAAATTTACTGGTTCACAAAAAACTCTGTCGCTTTATCAGATGCATTTCGGCAACAGAGAGCGTTCCCGAGGAAACCAACAACTGTTATCCAGCGGACAGCAAAGTGCAGGTCAGGATCACCGTTACAGTCTGTTCCGTTGGTCAGACTGACGTCATCTCGGTGTTCACTGAGGCACTGGCAGTGCTGGACCACTGCAGAACATCTAACATTGGGGCTAGTGACCGTTTTGTGGCAGGGGTTACAACAGAGTTGGGCCAGTGACAACGAATCACTACGCTGGTATTTACTGTTTCTTAACAATATTTTGATAAATTTACGTTGAGGTTAGAACGCAGTCTGAATGTTTCCTGCGATGATGCTGGGATAAGCCGCCTGGGAGCTGGAAAATTTTCGTAACGAGTGCGTCCGCAATATAAAAGAAAAATAATATCAGTGATTCAATCGACGAGGATTAGATGGGCACAAGATGTAGCACGTATGGGTAAAATGTGAAGCGCGTAGATATTTTTGTCTCTCTCCCCTTGTCTATTTCTTTTCAGCCTCTTTTTCTCTCTCTCTCTCTTCCTGTTTACCTCGCTCACTCTCTTACTTTATTTCTCTTTCGTTACACCTTAGTTCTTTATTCGAATCCTGACACGGGTTTCGTAATGTCTACGCAATAAATATTCAACCGCTAACTTTAAGATGATTGCTGCCTGTGAGGAATCGACATTACTGAAAGTGTACTCGATTAAAATCAGCGGTCATCCGGGTTTTAGTGCCGTGTAATTTTGTAGGTGGTTACCAGTGTTTCGCGGTCCAAAGTTAAGGGCTTCATCTGTGACCCGGTACGTGGCTAGTCTCAGGGTAAAAATAGCATCGCTTCCCTATTTTCTTTTCCATAACCCACATACAGACTGTGACCGTCAAGAAAATCTCCATTACAGTCTGAAGGTATTGTTTTCACTCCACCCAAACCAAGATCGTACTCTTGTAACATACGATAAGTATGCAATACTGGAGAAGGGTGGGGGAGGTCCTTAAAATTTCAGTTGGGATACTGAAGAATAAGCTGGACCTTGGGGAAATCAGTTGTATCAACGCGGATAATGTTCTCCTGTCCACTGGACAGACGCCACATTCAGGATGCATAATTACCAGGCAGCTCGTTAGTTGTTTTGGTATCAGAGTCATAAATAAATATTTTACCCCGTCATTTGTTAATCTGCACTGTGCTGTGCCGCATTTTGGCCACTTCGGTTTCCTGCCCGAAACGACCCGGAAATGGTCTTCAAAGCAATATTTGAATTTCCAATTCATATCTGCTGAAAAGAAAGAACTGCGTAACAGCCATTGTAGTCTGCTTAACATAACAATTACAGAGGAAGAGGTTTACTGTTACTCGTTTGCGGATAAGTAAAGTAAGGTAGGCGGATGGGGTTGAGCGGTCAGTGTCACGTCCCAGCCACAGGCATTGGTGTCCGATGGTAAATCTCTTCCACAAAAATGCAGTTGCACAAAGACAGCGTTATTCCACGGCTCTTACTTATAAGCCCTTATTCTCACGGCAACAGACGCATCCCATCAGCAGGACCACCGACGTGACGAGGAAGGCAACTGCTATGAACGGCGTAAGAGTTGTCCATAATGTCACGTTCTCCGCGCCTGCAACACAAAACAACAAACGCACAATTACAGGAGTTGTCCTTAGTCTCTTTAGGTGGCAAAAGGCTGCAGACCGATACAGAAAGAAATTAAATTCACCCGAAAACATTCAGTATAGACTCGAATGTAGTCACGAGGGGCATTTTAGTAACGCGGGCAAAAAATTAAGCGCGTTCCTGACCATCGCGACCCACTTTCAGAAGTGTGTAAGACGATGCAATTTAGCGACCATGTGACTTTCTGCAAACAAATATTTTAAAGACATAAGAACGAATGTTGTGCTGGAATCGTTGGTCTGAGTTCAGTCACTATCAAGTCTGTATGGAAAAGTCAAAACGAGAACTTCTATATCAGCTCAATGTGGTTAAGCTAGAGAGAAAGAAAGAAATTAATATGTGTATAGTCTACACTAGTATAGATTCAGACTACACATGTCGGATACGAACTAACATCAAAGTTTCGCATCATCGAGCAGAGTAATGTAACTGTCGGAGTAAGAAAATCCAGAGCAGTTTGCAGATAATCTTATCAATATGACTTCAGATAATGACTATTAAGAAACCGTGTCGTTAAGCTCATAATTACCTACGGGAGCAAGGCACAATTGCAGTTCGTGCTTACTATTAATATTATAAATCAGAAGAGTGTCAACGTAGAGAAATCTTTCACAAGAAAGTAAGGCACGCGGTTGGAAGAAAATCAAATGTAATTACCAACAGCACTACACTGACGAATGCCACAACTGCGCCCGCCCTCGACGTCCAGAGAACTCAATGCAGTGAAATGGCACTTCTGCTTGGTATCTACAAGAAGCAGTTTTTATCACGCAATTTCAGCAGGCCCCACCTATTCCAAAAATTCGCTGATTCAATCACAATCACGGTAAGAACAAAATACTTTTACAGAAACCCCTTCTATTCAATTAGACGATTTATTGCCTTGCGAGCCCCAATTTCCTATTCCCAGCGCCTCTTTGGCCAAACTCTTAACCCTATGGGGTTTATCCTCAGCGATATGACTTACTTCTAGGTCTTCCTACGTCTCTTTCTTCTCAGTGGGCATATTTTATTGGACATTTTAGCGTCGTATTCCTCTTCATTCCCTCTGTAATTTTTCTTATATTCTCACATCTCAGCTATCAATTAAGTTTCTTATTTCTGCGATTTGTAGTTCATTAAATTTGTTTCAAGCAGTGGTCTAAGATCTCTCGTAGGCGCAATCCTCGTACTCTGACTACCTTCCTTATATCCCACGTTCTAATTCAAAAGAGGACATGAGGGTTGAATACAATAGAGTGTAGCCCCACTGATATTTCTGTTCTCAATTGCTTTCAAAAATGTTGAAAACAATTTATTTAATTAGAAAGTGTCAAATTATTAAAGTCACCTGAGCAACTTCATGCTACCCTTACAGAACACCTCCTGTGTAAGTTCTGTTTAGCCTTTACCAGGAGTCTATAAGAATCCATTGAAATATATTACTGAATTTATTGGTGTGTTAGTGCTCTATCTTATTTTGTGTGTATGCGTGTGCACGTGCATTGACATTAAATAAAAATTAACTGTAAGTAAAGAAATATTAAATCCAGCATGTATATTTCATTCACATACTCAGAAATTTTTGTACATTTATTGTATCTGAAAGTGAAACTTTGATTATTTGTAAACAATTTTACTGATGCTTGGATGAGTGTGAGCCCTGCCAGACTTTCCTTGTGCTCCAGCACTTGTCCCACAGCTGCTGGCTGTCTATCTTTTGTTGTCAGTAAGCTGCATTGAATTTTCACTTTTTGTCTGTTTTTAATTATGTGTATTCATTTACATTGACTCTTAAAGTAGAGTGGATTTAATTCTGTATTCACTGTTGTATGGTATTTTTTCCCTATTATTTACAGTATCATACGTTAATAATCTCAAACAATACAGCCCATCCTCGAGTGTATTCTTGTTTGTGTGTCTTATTGGGGTAATTCTGAAAATTACAGCTAGCAGGGCTATAGTTAAGAGTCAACAAACCAGCTTCTTCTTCATCATCTATTGCTCTCTGGTCCGTATTCGGTCCATGGCCTCCTCAATTGTCCTATTCCTTCGGTCCGTCTGTCCGAGGTTTAGGTTTCGGAACATCTTCCTTTTTATGGTGCAAGGTTGCTGGCCTTGCGACCAACCCGGAACCTGGAGGACCACGGTACCTGTCTTAGTCTGACCTCTCCTCCTCGACTAATCTGGCTAGGGAGGCCCTACCAGTAGCTATGCTACCGCCAGCATAGCTCTTGGGGTCACTGAGGTACACAAGCCCCACCACCACGACAAGGTGCAGCTAGCAGGGGTATAGTTAAGAGTCAGCAAACCAGCAGTGTGTGGCCTTGTAATCCTGGGGTCTCGGGTTCGATTCCCGGTGGTGCCCGAATTTATAACTTGTGTTGGGCAAGGCCGTGGTCTAGGCAATACGGAGATTTCCTCCGTTGCATCCCAACAATTACTCCATTCACACACAGAAGAAGGCAATGGATCATCTGCCAAGAACGTATATGAACAGGTCCCAGTCCGAGAAGAGAAAAGGATGGAAGGATCCTGTTCATATGGACCTGTCGTCAGACAGAACACTTTAAAAAAAAAACATAAATCCAGGTGGTAATAAATTTTATTATAATTGTTACCTTCAGCATGTGCTGAGGAGAACATTCAGACCTGACAGGAATGAAGTAACACAAGAACGGTAGAGCGGCACGAGATGTTGTTCAGGGGAAGGACCGACGAGGCAATGTCAGGTCAGGCCCATGTGGACATAACACCCAAGAATGTTGCAGAAGTGGAGGAAGCTGTGTCTGTGGATAAACACTGCAGCATTCATTCACTAGCAGTGCAATTCAATGTATGCATCAACACAGAATCATGTGATGCCTGGGATATTTTAAGGGGTGCACCCAATAGGTCCAACAAAAGCTACAGCACGACACTACTGGTGGAGCATTTGCAGTTCTACCAGACAGAGGGCAGTGATAACAAGTGATACAGCCACTTTGAACCCATAGCAAAAGCTTTAAGCATGTAACAGAAACATCCATCCTTCCCCCACCACAAGATATTCAAGTCCCAACAATCTGAAGGGAAGGTCATGCTGACTTGTCTGATATCACACGACTGCTGATGCTGGTGTTCATGGACCCTAACATCACCATAAACGACTAATCACTAAAGAAACACAAGGAAAATATTTTCTGACACTGTTCAGTATGGCTCTGCATACAATGCATTCACATACACAATACATTTAAATGAAAGAAAATTAAATATAAAAAACAGCAAAGGATAATATATTTGGAAACATGCACTCACTCTCTCTCTCTCTCTCTCTCTCTCTCTCTCTCTCTCTCCACCTTCACAAGCAGCAGTACAGGACTTTCCAGCACTGCAGCCTTCACATTCCACTTGAACCGATCTCCAAGAATACGGATGAGTGGACCCGTGATATGAACCACAGATGGCTGGAGAGCTTGAGCACTGGTCAGTTTTATCACTTCACCTAGGCCCTGTGCAGCCTGCTCTTTTATCTCAGGAAGCCCATTAAGAATAGCTTCACGAAAAATAGGAAGAATCGGCATGATGCCCTGCAAACAGAAAATGTAATCAATGGCCAATTTTTAGGCGCATTTGTAAATGAGAGTATGCATTTCAATCACGGGAAGCCCCTATAATAAAACCTTTCAGTTTATCATCAAAACTGAATGCTCAGTTTACTCCTATGCTCACTTTGAAGTAAATAAATAAAACAAAAGTCAGAAATTTAGAAAACAGTGATAATAACAACACTAACAATATAGCATCAACAATACAACTCTCTATTTAAATGCGCTAACTCAACGGCTACAGGAGAAAATTATAGATAAAACATACACAAAAAACAGAAAAAAGTGAAAACAAAACTAAATTAAATACAATGTCAGACAATGCATCTGGCATCCCAAAGGAAGGACCTAAAATCCATATTTCTATCCAGTAATTTTTATGGTGGCAATTTCCTATGCCTGTCATGTTTAAAGCTGTTACTTCACGGTTGTTTGACTCTCCATCATGTGTGCGTGGCGCCACTGCTGACAGTCCTCTTACTGGTAAGAGAACGCAGCTTGTTTCTTTGAACGCGTTCAGTCAGAGGATAGCGTAAGTTGTGGGCTCTTATGTCCTTTCAGATAATAAAGATTATTACTAGGCCAGATTTTAGAGGTGTTTCAATTTTTCATAAAAAAACAAATTGTGAATTGTAGATATAGCATACCTCAACATATGACAATAATATACCTTTGGTAAGCAAAAGCCAGGAAGCAAATCTTGTCCTTTTAAATCACTGACAGCAAAACGCACGGCCGGTCGTATGTCCCCAACATGAGTGGTTTGTTGGGAAGAGTCCAGAGTCTGTAAAACAAAAAGTATTCCAGCATAATACAGGAAGATTGAAAGGGAAGATTCGTGTCTACAATCGGAATACATAAAAAAATTTATATGCATTTCTTATAAGGGACATACAGTATTTGGATAAATACGGCATTAATCTTATAATGTTAGAAAATCAAATATGGCAAAAGTAAAATTTTTCTGCCTCTATTATTAAGCTCCACACCTTAGACATGTGGGGTGGTGGAGGTATATATCCATTCTTCCGTGTCCTCAGCAGTAGATAGAGGTGAGTGGCCAGCTTCATGCACCAACCACTTTACCTACCCCATAGGGAAAGGTTCCCTGGTACTTACCCACTGCAAAGGATGCTGTGTGCACCCTAGAGCCAGTCTGGATGCAGAGGATTAGGGGAAATTATTTTTCCCCTGCCAGGAACTGAACCTCTGTCATCCAGCTTGTAGCCAGTCACTATACAGAGACTGAGCTAACCCAGCTCCTCATAAAAATTAAATCTGAGAATTTAAATTAATCCCTACCACTTACATTTGCATAACCTAATTATTACACAGCATTCCTTAATTAAATAAACCAAACTGAATTACCAAATAAACAAATTAAATTTTACCTGTTGCTTTATATGGATATGAAACTTGGTATCTCACCCTAAAAAATGTATACATCAATCAACAACAAGGTGTTAACTGATGCACATACAATATAAGAGGGAGGGCACAATGCTTGGCACTCTTCATTAAATCAGGGAGAATAAGATGGGCAGGACGTAAACAATGCATGGGAGAGGTATGAAACACAAAATTTCATTCAAGAAACCTCAGCGAAGTTACTACCTGCGACACTTTGGCACAGATGACAAGACAATATTAAAATGGATATTAAGACAAAAACAGCGATGAGATTTAAATTGCATTCAACTAGCTCTGTACCTTGGTAACAGCACTGAGAACTTCCCATGCCATCTGAAACACATCAGAATTTGAGTCTGTGAACATAAGTATTAGGCCTCGCAGAAGCTGTGGCACATACTGAGAGTAGTCAGCATGAATGAGCCGACAGAAGGCGCAGAACGTCGGAGCTCCACCTTGTCTGACCGAGTGGACCCCATCAGCTGGTCCATGATTGTCCGAATACCAACTTCATCCGTCACTGACAGTATTCCAGCTCCTGCAGACAAGACCAACAACCAGGTTATGTTAAGATATGCATAAGCTGCACTCAACTTGAATTATCCGCCTGTTGTGAAAATGTAAAATAAATTAAGTTGGCCTGTTATGCCGAGGTCAGCCTCCACTCAGATTCAATTTCTATAACTTCAATCAAATTATCTTAATGTCAAATTTCTTCCCTTTAGCTTTCCTCCTTCTAGTTTCAATTCCCTATCAAAACACTTTTCCTAACCACATAAGTATATGATACAGAACAATCTCAGTATAATGAACTTCTGTGGACAGACAAATTATATTCGCTACAATCACATCTCATTACAATGATAGGCAATATTAATGAATATGACTGAAGTGTAGTTTTCTGAACGATTTCCAGCAACACAAAAAGTGCAATGACTATGTGCAGTTCGTTACAGTTATCTCTTTCCACCTTCTCATCACAGAAAGTGATCCCACATTCACATTTCATGCATAAATACAGTGTTACGCATACAGATTCATCTGCGCCAAAATGAATTCTATAAATTCCCGGTGAAACATCTTTTGAAAGCTGTCACCCTATCGCCGAAGCTGTGGTCCGAGCATATAGCAAAACACTTCACATACACTTTGAAAGGAATTTATATCTGTCCGCAATAAGTTTCACAACAATAAATTTCGTAATATGCTAAGCACCACTCCCACTTCTAGCATATCACTTTCATTCTTATGAGTTTCAACAAGCAATGCTTGTAAAAAAAACCCTTCTTTGATACATTCATAAACAGAATTATACCCTCCCACATTTTTCATATCCAATAATCTGTCTAAATATCAGATTTGTTGTATAAAGTGAAGCTTTCGTGGCGATGGAAGTTGATGAAAGACTCTCGGGTAACAAACCACCTGACGCGGCTTGGCACCCGAGAGTATTTCATCATCAGATGTGTTGTTTGCGCTGTAAGACCATGACTCTCCAAAGTCATGAGCTTACCAAGTAAGACAGCATGCTCTATTCATTTATTTAGTAGCCTACATTTATGAGTGAGATCATCAGATGTTTACCTGAGCCTGTGTTTCTGAAACAAAGCTTCTCATTCATTCTAGTAATAATAGCATCTTGAAAGTGTTTGCAGTTTCATTAATTGATGTCACATAACACCAGCCTGTTGCTGAAAAAGGGAGGCAGACTACAGATGAATGACGTATGCGGCAAATTGCATTGACGGGTTAAATAATGGCTCACCTGGGCCTCATGTGTTGTGCCTTGGGCCATAGACAGAGCTGCCAGAAGTGCAGATAATACTTTATAAGAGCTTCGCCTGCCACAGAGGCAAGAATTGATAAAGCCTTGGTGTTTACTCGTGGAGGAGCGATAAGCTGTGGAACAAGGTACGGCAGAACCACGCGTGACTTTATGGCCGTCACCTGCCGTAACCCCTCTAGCGCGGACTCTGCAACCTTCGGGTGTGGGTCAATCTGAAAAAGAAAAAGTTTTCAATACTCCTTAAAACAGAAACTGACATTCCTTCCCATATGTAACTTGCAACTATAAAATTTTCACCAAGCAAATGGACTCTAATCAGAGGTATTTATGCACTAGTACCACTGTAGAGATCTATAATGATTAAAAACACACATTTCCCTTCAAACATCTGAATTTACTCATTTTGTTATCCATTTCCAATTGCTCTTCGTATGAGATCCACACAGAAATCTTGAAACATACAGCTAAATAATATACAACTGACCAGTTGAAATAAGTATTTGTGCAAAACACAACATACGAAAAATATCATGACTGAAACTCACATATTTAACCTGTGTAACAACACTGCCCCCTGCCCTATCTTCTTGTCTACCAGTGAATATGGATGCCAAAGCAACGTATAGGCTTTAGCTTCATTCTGTCATGTAACACAAATAAAAGACAAAAGCTATTCACCCAGAGTGACATTAAATCTGAATTTGCAATGGCATACCAAATGGTTGAGCATTGCCGGAAGGATGTCATCGAGTGCTCGGCCTCACTTCTGGCAGCGGATCACACAGTGGGCACCATGTCTTTGCTGGTAGAAGCCATTATCTCTGAGAGACCAATACACACTCCCTGTCTCTGATCTGGTTGATCCGACTCCAACCCCTTCACCAGAATCGGAATGATCTCTGGCAGCACCCGTTCGCCTAGTTTCCGCACTAGATCTCCTAAAGTACGGGCTGCAACCTGTCACAAAAACAAATAAAATTGCTGATAGTTCTGACAGTTATTATTGAGTAAAGTGTGCTGCCTAAAATCATACCTTTTACGCAGCTCTTAATTGTAATAGTTAAAAAATACTTACTGCAGATCCTTGCTTTTGATACTGAAAAATAAACCTTGTGCTTTTTAGATAATTTATAACACTACTTTCTACACTTATACATCACAAAAACAAAAGAGAGGAGGAATGTGGCAACATAGTTCGAGATACTAACCCAGAATTTGAATCGTAAGACCAAGGAAAACCTGTGATACAAACACATCCTACTATACAGTGACATTTAGTAGTAGTAGCAGTATAGGATTTATAGATGCAGAACTGGCTCAAGATTGTCTCTAACAGCTGGTCTTGATAACATTCTTTTAATATAAAATCAGGTACTTGGTATTGAAGAAGCTGTAATTTATTGTACTGACCAGAAAAATAAGCGATTATGAAGCACACGTTTTACATTGTATTCAATTAAATACAGAATACATTAAAAACACTTTTCAAATAAATTTATGAACCTTAAAAAGAAACATAATCTTCTTCCTGTATCTACTGTCTCTGCAGTAAGCCATCGATTACAATGAACCAATTCAGGCTACAATGAAACTCGTTCAAAAGCCAAAACACTTCACTTCTAGGAAATCAAATGGTTTGGAACATGAACTATGAGAATGATCAGACAAGAGCATCCTACATGTTTGATTATGTGATAAAGCTCAAGTGTAAATTACCTTAAGTGGAGGTGAAGAGTCACTTGATAAAGTGACCAAAATGTCTGCAGAGCACAGGTCTTTGTTTTTACAATACTGTGAACAGCGGTAGAGCTGACACCTGTCACCACTGTACAATGACTGTCATTTACACGTACGAACAACGTGCACAATCTTACACATTCCTTTATTATTATTATTATTATTTAGTGTTCTGTCTTACGACAGGTCCATTGCTCTGCCCAAAAAGAGCTCTCCAGTTTTCCCTATTCTCGGCTTCTCGTTTTAATTCCTGGAACGTCATCTTCTTTCCTTGTTTAAGGTCGTCGGTTAGCTGTATCAGTCTTCTTCCCAGTCCTCGCTTTCCTTCAACCTGGTCTTCGGTGATATCACTCAGTAACCCATTCCTTCTCATAATATGTCCCAGCCAGTTAGCTTTCCTTCGTGTAATCGCCTGCAGAATGTTTCTTTGCTCGTTGACTCTCCTCAATACTTCTTCGTTGGTCACTCGATCCGTCCACCTGATCTTCTCTATTCTTCTCCAACACCACATTTCAAAACTCTCCAGGTATTTCTGTTCCTTCTTCCTGAGTGTCCAAGTCTTCCTTTATGGCAGTCTAAGTCACGCACCTTCGGAGGTCTCGCAGTTGGTTCGCACACAACCTGACAAAAGAGAAATCACATACTAATTACAGTATACATACGGTACTAGAATATATTTTCACTTTGTTACAATCTCAGTAAAGGGAATCTCAGTAGTAAATATGGTGTTTAATGACTGAATTCATTAACTCTGACTCCAAGTCTTCTCATTAGCTAAGTGCGTAATCCTACAGAATTGACACACTTTCAGTTGCCTCTTGCTGTAACCAATAACAATGCACTGTGCATATTGTTTCAATTACCAGGACCTATTCCATTTTAAGTACCACTAATAATACAACAATAAACTGATAACTAGTAGGTACTGCTGTATTACTGAACATTACATTTTGAAACTGTAAATTTCATGAAAAAAATTTAATAAGTAGCAGTAGTAGTACACAGTTTTAAACAAAAATTTAATGAAAATTCAATGATATGTGTTAACTCCATTAATTGCAATAATAGTTTCGTAGTATTTTCATATAATTCAATTCAATTAATTCAATTCAATTAATTTATTTACGTGTTTGCCAACAGCAAGAAGCCAATAACAGGCAAACACTGATAATATATACAATAATAGTGAAATAAAAATTAAAAATATTACACAAACGGATTAACTAAACTTATAAATATACAGTATTAAATATAACTGCCAAGTACAGGCAAACCCAAAATAGAAACAATATTAACACAGAGCAAAAAATGAAGGAATATAAATAAAAACAAATAATCCACGTAGGGAACACTAATATAATTGTAAAACTTTAAAAAATATAAAAAGACAGATAACCAAGCTAGATCATTTCCCTTGTTGAGAACGTTCGCTCAAGGGAGACAATGTTTGTGCTAAATACGTCCAAAGATTTACATACGTCATTTGCAGCGATGACGCACCTGGCTGAAGGACTATGCCTTAGTGCACTGCTCACACTAAAAGTAGAAAATTCTCTTATTTGCCTCGCCGGCACACGTAAACCAACAGCGTCCATAATGGAATGGCAATTTATTTTGCCCTTAAATACATTAATAAGAAATAACGCATCGAGATGTCGTTGTCTGGAATAAAGTGTTCTAAAATTTAAAGTAGATAGGATCAGTTCATATTTTCGGGGGATATTAAACTGGAAAAATCGGTAATTGCATAAACTGGCAAATTTTCTTTGAATATTTTCTAATTTATTAGAATCTGTCTGTGTAAGATTATTCCAAACGACCGAGGCATACTCAAGCTTTGACCTAATTAAAGCATTATATAAAACAACAAGGCTGTCTAGAGAGGAAAAATTATAAGTAATAAAACGAATAAGCCCTAAGGTCCTTAGTGCCTGGGAATGAACACAATTTACATGACAGTGAAAATACAGTTTACTGTCTAACAAAACACCAAGATCTTTTATACAATTTGTACGCAAGATTAAAAAGTCACTAACAATGTAATTAAAATGGATACTGTTGGTTTTACGTGTGAACGATATAATTTTGGTTTTCTCAATGTTTAGTTCCATATTGTTATCATTACACCACTCATGTACGGAATCGATATCTGCTTGAAGAGCTCTGCAGTCATGCACAGATTTAATATCGTGATATAGTTTCAAGTCATCGGCAAATAAGAGAAATTTAGAATACTTAATTTTGTCGCAAAGGTCGTTAATAAAAATATTAAATAAGAGAGGTCCCAAGGTAGAGCCTTGTGGAACTCCAGATAACACCGCGTAGAGAGAAGAAGACTGTCCTAAAATGCGAACAAAGGCAGATCTGGATGATAAATAACTTTGGAACCACTTGACATAAGGAGAAGATAGTCCAAATTTATTTAGCTTTTTCAAAAGAATAGAATGCGGGACTGAATCAAAGGCCTGCCTAAGATCAAAATACACAGAGTCGATCTGTCCCTGTGAACAAACCGACGGCTGAACATCATTAAGGTAGGTAACTAAATTGGTTACCGTAGATTTTTATTTACAAAAACCATGTTGACTGGGGTGTAATTTGAATTTGAAATAAAAGGAAAGGTGATCATGAACAATGCTTTCAAAAATTTTGGAGAGGTTATTAAGGATCGAAATAGGCCTATAGTTAGATACTAAGGCGCTGTTGCCTTTCTTAAAAATCGGCACAACAGCCGCTCGCTTCCATAACAAAGGAAAGTTCCCACTAGATAAACTAAGGTTGAAAATATGGCGTAAAAGAGGAGTTAAAATCTCAGAACAACCTTTTATGACGAAAGTCGGGATTTCATCGGGTCCGACGCATTTCGTCGAACGGAGATGACTAATTGCCCGCGTAACATCATCAACAGAGATACGAGGAATATTCAAAACATCAGAATAGGCGAAGTCAGAACTAGTCGTAACATTAACGCAAGAAGGGGAGTTAAAAACAGAACGAAAGCGGTCAGCAAAAGCCTCAGCGATTGCCTGGGGTTCCGTGATAAAACTGTCTCCAACTTTAATTTGTGTAATCGACTGGTCTTTCTTTTTGAAATTAGAAATATATTTCCAAAAGTGCTTTGGTTGGGTTTTCAAATTTTCTTCAATAGTTTTTAACCAAACCAATCTATCTGATTTAATAGTCAATTTAACTAGTTTACGATAGTGAGAAAAAACGCTATAATGATAATCAGATTTAGATTTTTTGAATTTCTTAAGAGATGCATTCTTCTTTCTAATGTAATAGACAAGAGTTTTGGAAAACCAATGAGGAAATGCAGAATTTCTGGGTTTTACAAGGGGAATAGCTAGACTGATGGCCTTCGACACAGTAGCCGTGAGATTATTAACTGCAGCATCAACCGAGCTTTCATTAAGAACGCAAGACCAGTCAGAGTTTTCTAGGGTATGGAAAAGTAATAAGTAGTCTCCTTTCCCGTAATTGCGTCGAGGAGTAAGCGAGGTATGTTGATAGTCAAGACTTAGTTTAAGATTAATACAAAATTAATACCATTTTATAGTGATTCAAAGTCCTATAATAACAATTGAATGAAATGAAATGAAATACATCAAAATTCCTATTCTACACAGTATCGAAACCAGAAAACATCATTCTCACTGCTGTGAAAACCTTTCATCTCACATGGTATTTTATGTTTAACACAAAATAAAATATTCTTTATCCTATTAAATACAAGGTATTAAAATACTGTACTACTGAACAAACTATATATCTTGAGCAGTAAGGTAACTGCAGGGTGGCTGTTGCGAATTCAAAACCTAGCAATGGTTTTCACGAAACCATCTGGGCACACGCGAGAATAGCCTAGCTCTGTGTGGCTCCGGCTCGATCCCAGCGGACAAAGAGTTGAATTGTGGCACAGGGATCGATAACATGGATTACTCACTGTAAGTTTAAACAACATTCAGTCTTTGTGGAACGCTATTTACAACAGTAGTACATGACGAGACAATTATAAACGGTTGTTGAGAGGAAGCAGTCACGACTTACATTATAGCACCAGTATGAATGATGACATCTGTCAGTATTAATTAATTTCAGATTCTGATTAGAATATTAAGCATACTCTATGTATATGTCATCAGGCACCAATTTTTGTTATGATTTAAAATCATTTGTCTGGTTTAACAGACATCCAAAAATCCTATCCAATTATAAATGCTATATAACATGTTCAAAAAGTTTTGCACCTGCAAGAACCAGTTACAGGTATAGCAAATTAAAGCATATTTTTTTAAAAAATGGCTGTCCATTTCAAATATAGGAATACAGCATTTAAACCAGAGGTTATCAACCCACAGCCCCCCTGATGTGTTTTGTACAACCCATATGCATTTTTGTGATCTTCTGGTTTTTATCAGTCTGTATGATAAAACTGGTTACAACCAAGATTAAATACTTAGCCGAATACAACTGTTGACTTATTGGCTACATGAAATGCACAGCGAATTTTGTGATTGGTAATAACAGTGGCTACATCACAGTACTTGCATGATGGTGGCCCATGTAACATCATCATTTCCTTGTACTATTAACTTCCAAAGACAAAGTAAACATAGCAAATAGACACATACATCTTTTATATAGGGGCTTCACATATGAAGGCATGCCTTCAGTGCACTGCTGACATTACTTGTCCAATTTGAAGCAAACAATCTCAAACATCATTTTATTAAAAGACATAAAAGCACGGGAAATAGAAAAGTTATTCAGAAATATTTTTTGTGCCTTAATGTCCAAGTGCTTAAATTGTGTTGTTAATTCTGTTTCCATGGATGAAAGTACAGATGCTACAGACACTGCGCAGTTAGCCATTTTTCCTTGTTGGGTTGAGGGAAATATTCAAATCATGGCAGAACTGGCTGCGTTAGTCCCCCTTAGGGACACTTCACAGACACTGCTTTGCAGAACACCTTGAAGACATGTCATGTCTGCCCTACCTACATTTCAGTTCAGTTCAAACCTTATTTCTCTATACCCCTGCTAACCTTTAATATATAACAAACCTTGTTGGCACTATGAACTCTCTCCGGGTCACAATTAAAATCGCGTGAAATGCTGCTACAATGCCAAACATCCAATACTAATTTATATTTATTTTAATAAATGTGACACAGAGACACGAAGTGAGCACATGCTGTTGGAAAAATGGTGCCGATAGACTTGCTCGACGCAGGGTTGCCACAAACCTCCAATTTGTAAAAAAACGCAATATCTGCGAAGCGCAATAAAACGAGGCATGCCTGTATATAAAAGACACATAATAAAAAGTTTCGAGAGAAAGTAATTTAATTAATGACTGCAACTTGTATTTTAAAAAATTCAACTCTTTGGTAATTAGAAAGATATGTAAAATGCTAAATGTAGGAAATAAAGGATAAGTTGTGTCTGTGACTACAATTCATTCCATGAGAGCGTACTTTAGGCTCTAGGATTAGCCCCATGCATTGTAGACGTATAGCACCGGCTGGAGGATCGTAGCTTCACACTGTAGTTGCTTTACATCTTGGGGAGAGAGATACCAATATCCACCGTAGATGAGACTGGGCGGCCCCAGAACCATTCTGCAAATCGTGGCGAAGAGCAATATATGAAACAAAATATCTCCACACTATTTCTTATAGTAGAATTTGTGTGCTGAACTGTCATCCTAAATCATGAGCCTTGTGGGAGAAAATCAATCTATTTATCTCCCAGGTAAAGACTGTGCTTAGAAACTTAGTGTTCATTCGTTTGTTTTCTCAAACAATAAGGATGTCTGATGCACTATTCAGTCCCTGTGTAAAGGTATGTCAGATCACCACGTCTAAACTTGTTCAGTTTAGAGATGATGTTTGTCTGGTATGTGCTAACATACAGGTTGTATTCAAACACTTCCACTTTGTAAGGTTTCTCCTCTGTAAAAGTAAAAAAAGAATTTACATTTTTCTGATGTCAGACATGACGAGTGCTACACAAGTAAGATTTAAGAAGTATATTTATGCTATGGAGAATAGTATTACATTCACTGAAGTAACATTTTCAATAGAAAGTAATGTGCCAGCTTGCTTTCTGAGTCTTTAAAGAAGAATCATTCATAACTTAATAAATATATCTTAGTTTGCTCACACTTATGTTTTGAACTCTATAGATGTAAAACGAAAATCCAGAGCAAAATGTGCAGATTACTTTCACACTAATGGCCAAAAGCAAGAAACTTAAAACAATCAAAAGCAGCTCTAAGGAACTACAAATCTGTCGCAATAAACAACGTAAAGTAAATTAAGCCATTAATTTGATTAAAGATGGCTGTCTTCTGGGTTGATGCGCCATGTAGTCTGGTTGACGCGATCACCATAATGATGGAGGCAACAAGGACCTCTGAAACGTCGGGAACCTTCTACCAGACAACACGGCGCAACAACCCAGAAGACAGCCATATTCACACTCACTACCATAAAAATAACAAATCCTACATAAATTAGATCCTTTGGAATCCTGTCACGATACTCAGACTTACTATGTGGGAATCTTCTGATGACGTGACGATCTCGTCCACCGAGATCTACACTTTCTATAGTACATGCTTAGGGATCAGTCCAATATAGTCTTCTAGCTGGGTAGTCTACTGCAGGTCCAGTTGGCCACTGTTCCATTGTATCCACAAGTGAATAACGCCCAGTTCCATCCATATACGCTGAATCAATACGACCATTCACACCGGAACATAAGCCTATGAGAAATAACAAAAAAATTCTGTATTCATAGTTGGCACATATCCTGCCACTGTATAATGACTGTAGGGTGAAACGGGACCAAGCTGAAAATCCTGAAGATAACAGACCACTAAAAAATGAACAAATAAGTTGCAGTCTTGAACAAGATATTGTGTGTTGTAGTGAAAGGGTTTTCCCAGCCTGCTAGAGTCGTTCAACTTCAGTAGTGAAGAGAAGAAATTATGTGCAAGAATGCAAGGAAACTCCAAATAGACCTGCTATAAACAAGCTGGTTGCTTAAATTGAAATTACTGGGACCATTATCAAGACGATTTGTGTGTACACACACAAACACAAAGGCATCCAAAACACCAGAAAATATTGCACATTGTTCATAGTCTTTCTCGACAAATTAAAACAATTATCAATATAAAGGATTTGAGGTTCTCATCATGACATATTAAGATGACTGTCTTCTGAGATGTAGCACTGTGTAGTCTGGTATATCAGTCAGCATCTACCAGACTACACGGTACTACAACCCAGAAGACAGCCATCTTCATGCTCACTGCCATGAGACTCTGAAATCCTACTTTTTTTCAATCAACATTTCCATGACCAATTTCTGAAAAATCAGTTTCCTGCACGTTTTTCTTATGGCTGGTACTGGCCAGTGTACTCTTCAAAACTCAACCCATATGCAATTTCTTCTTATAATACTGTTTACAGGAATAATCCGCAACACAACTCAAGATCTGAAGCTGCTATCGGCACCGATGAACAAGCTTCGGTTGGCGTAATGCAACAGTACCAAAGACAACTGCAGTTTTATAAACTGACGGTGCACGTACCAAAATTGTTTTCATTTGACTTGCACTCTCGAGGCTGCTGTGTTCAGGAACATGAAACGTGATTATGTTTGTCACATAATTTGGTAAATATATGCAATTAGAAGTCCAGCATCTTTTGGAAACAACCCGAACAAATGGTTCAGTGTTTAGCATTTAATGAACTTATGCAACAGTAATGCTGTAAAGTCAGTCTTCAAGAATGTTATAAAGAAGCGTGAGATTCTGCTGCCTTCACTAGAGTTTCACACTTTACAGTGCATCATTAACTAATTAATCTATGTGGTAGAAATCACCGATCAAGTCACGTGTGTAAAACACACAACTTTACCCAGTTTGACGGCCCACAACGATGTCATGAGGTCGATCCAGCTCGGTGTGTACGAGTGTACGTTTCTTATCTCCAGTTAATTCAGAGACCATAATCACATCAAGTCCTGCATCTACCTAATACACAGGCATGCCCACCCAGTTCAAAGCAATGCCCCTGTGGGTCTACCAAGTTTGATGCCTGAAAACAAACATATACATTCACTTCTGAAATGGCTGATCAGGAGACGGATGGATTCAAAACATTCTATACCATTTGCAGGTAAATGAATTCCCACTGCTTGGATTGTTGAAACATATTCGAGACAAAAATTCAGAATGAGCAACACAATGAGAAATTCGGAGCCCTCTGTGCAAGCAACATACTGCTCAGATTTTTCAAAACCTAAGAAAGTTGGACTTAGTTAAATTTCTGTCACTATAAAATGTTGGTGTCATGTATTCAAGAAATGCCTGTTTCAATAAAATGTAGTTGTAATAAATATACAAACTAACGTCATTAATGTGATAACCAAGAACGATAAATTGGTTATGTGACTGGCTACTGGCTATCCTCCCAAGTGAGGCAAGGCCTTTCCTGTTTGCAACCACCTGCAGAATGGCTTAAGCTAACCACTCACCACATTTAGTGACCTGGTGCCAAAATATTAGATTACTTCTCAACTCCCACATCTTCATTGCATGGTGCTTAGATTTACGAGAAACTTTAACTTCTTTAAAGTTTGTTGGGAGATGATATTTTTATAATTACCTTCATTATATTGAGATACAGTTGTGTAATATAGGGAAGGCAGAGGAAAAAGTCTCTCAAAGATATATCTTTGCAATGTAAAACAAAATTACAAGGCTGTCAATTTCGGAATTCTAACCCTGGAGAAACTTCAGAAAATAATGAAAACCTACAGTCGGGATAGCTTCTGGATTCAAGTCCCAAATAAAGATGGTTTCTGTAGCTCGCGAACTAAACCCAATAGAAGAATGGTACCATGACAAAAGTTTGTGTTTTGATAAGATTATAGACACCAAAACCACCTCCAACAACAATAATAAAATAAACAAAAGGAAAAACAACAATGTCTGTAGGCATAGCAGCAATAGCCATAACAATGACCACTTGGACCATTGTTGCTGAAAAATGTGAGACATGGATGAGCATGCTACAGCGTACCATTCAAATTTCAGGCTACAAAGTTTCACATCTGTTTAAATTTCATGTAAGTTACAGAAAAGTATCAGATCCTTAAAACACTTGCTAATCGCCTACCACAATGATCAAGTCATCTCGCTGCACTCTCCGCGACTGGGGTTTGATTCGATGTTGAGGACAAATCATAGAAATAAGACCTCCTGATCATCTTGCCGTGGTGGTCAGACCAGAATGTAGTTTGGATTTGTTACATCCCATAATATATCCACTGACTCCACTTTTTGACCACGGTCATTAAATGATTTGCTAAGGGCATAGATTAGAGAGTTTTCAACAGGTTTGTACGTATTCAAGTCTCTTAGATCCATTTCAGCAGCAACAATGAAGTGGGCAGGTTTTCCTGGAAAGCGCAAACGTTAAACATGAATTTGACGTAAGATGTGTCAGTCTTCATTTGCCTACATTTGGAAAGAATGAAAAATTACATGTACGTATACATCAGAATTACCTGCAGAAAATCAAAATCTTTTTACATGTACATATCCTCCTCTGGTAGACTTAGAAACCAAGTTTTACACCCATACAGAACTACAAGTAAAATGTTAGTTTCACATATTTTAGTTAACTTGTATTTAGATAGGATGAAAAAGAAGATTTTTTAATAAAGTTATATCTGATGAATAAAAATACAAGGGGATAAGTTAAGAGAGCACAGAAGCTGTCATCAGCAATCAATTAGACAAATCATGATGCCCCTCAGCCCTAAAATATTTCTGCGTTTGTCTCGACAGAAATGAGGTCTTGAAGACCTGATATTGAACTAAATGTTACCTCTCGCAAAACAAGTCCTGTTCCTCGATGTTCCTTCCCCTACGAAACCTGGAGCGCAGTGGCAAGAAAAGTCTCCTCCCTTCTTTTCTACACAGCTCTGTGAACAGGTTCCAAAATAACATGGTGGTAGAATGCAGTCTTCTTCATCAGAACTATCTCCAGAGTCATTAAATCCATCACAGCGGAATTTGCTGCTAACGCAGTTCTTGTCAGCACACTTGAATTGATCAGTACCACAGTGGCCAGACTATCGACCTGCAAACAAATGACCATGTAGCTTGCAAAGATTCTACACAGATTCGTATGTGATCCTTACTAAGTGTAGCAGGCACATAAACAGAAATGACGAAAATTTCTTCAAACTTATGTCTCCCTGCTCCCTATAAAAAGAGAATAAATAAAACAGACAAAAGATAAAGGAAGAAACAATATAATTCGGTTCAAAATACGTACAATACCTTTAAATACTTATGTGATAAAGCTTTCTCCATCAAGAAATACAAATATAAGTTTGTATGATGTAAAACTTTCATGGCAACTAAGTATAATGAATTCTTCTCAGGCTACCGGCCATGTCAGGTCCCCAGGGTACTGAACTCCATACCCTCTGGATTAGGATGAGTGCTACACAAGTAAGAATTAAGAAGTATATTTATGCTATGGAGAATAGTATTACATTCACTGAAGTAACATTCTGAATAGAAAGTAATGTACCAGCTTGCTTTCTGAGTCTTTAAAGAAGAATCATTCATATATCTTAGTTTGCTCACACTTATGTTTTTGAACTCTATAGATGTAAAACGACAAATCCAGAGCGAAATGTGCAGATTAGTTTCACACTAATGGCCAAAAGCAAGAAACTTAAAAAACAATCGAAAGCAGCTCCAAGGAACTACAGATCTGTCGCAATAAACAACGTAAAGTAAGATATTGTAGATGTGTCATATTGTGATTTATTTAAATAGTATTAAAAATATATTAAAATTAGCCGTCAATCACAATATAAAATAATTAAAAGATTAAAATATCATTTTACGTTCCTTATCGAGTACTCGATTTACATGTGGAACATATACGACATGTTTCGACTATATATAGCCATCATCAGGTGTTATGTTATAAATCAGTAAATCAGTAAAAATCAGTAAAAATCAGTAATTCAGTTGAAAAGTTTATAACATAACACCTGATGATGGCTATATATAGTCGAAACATGTCGTAAATGTTCCACATGTAAATCGAGTACTCGATAAGGAACGTAAAATGATATTTTAATCTTTTAATTATTTTATATTGTGATTGACGGCTAATTTTAATATATTTTTAATACTATTTAACGTAAAGTAAATTAAGCCATTAATTTGATTGAAGATGGCTGTCTTCTGGGTTCACGCGCCATGTAGCCTGGTTGACGCGATCACCATAATGATGGAGGCAACAAGGACCTCTGAAACGTCGGAAACCTTCTACCAGACAACACGGCGCAACAACCCAGAAGACAGCCATATTCACACTCGCTACCATAAAAATCACAAATCCTACATAAATTAGATCCTTTGGAATCCTGTCACGATACTCAAGACTTACTATGTGGGAATCTTCTGATGACGTGATGATCTTGTCCACTGAGATCTACACTTTCTATAGTACATGCTTAGGGATCAGTCCAATATAGTCTTCTAGCTGGGTAGTCTACTGCAGGTCCAGTTGGCCACTGTTCCATTGTATCCACAAGTGAATGACGCCCAGTTCCATCCATATACGCTGAATCAATACGACCGTTCACACCCCAGTCAGACCGGAACATAAGCCTATGAGAAATAACAGAAAAATTCTGTATTCATAGTTGGCACATATCCTGCCACTGTATAATGACTGTAGGGTGAGACGGGACCAAGCTGAAAATCCTGAAGACAACAGACCACTAAAAAATGAACAAATAAGTTGCAGTCTTGAACAAGATATTGTGTGTTGTAGTGAAAGGGTTTTCCCAGCCTGCTAGAGTTGTTCAACTTCAGTAGTGAAGAGAAAAAATTATGTGCAAGAATGCAAGGAAACTCCAAACAGACCTGCTATAAACAAGCTGGTTGCTTAAATTGAAATTACTGGGACCATTATCAAGAAGATTTGTGTGTACACACACAAACACAAAGGCATCCAAAACACCAGAAAATATTGCACATTGTTCATAGTCTTTCTCGACAAATTAAAACAATTATCAATATAAAGGATTTGAGGTTCTCATCATGACATATTAAGATGACTGTCTTCTGGGATGTAGCACTGTGTAGTCTGGTATATCAGTCAGCATCTACCAGACTACATGGTACTACAACCCAGAAGACAGCCATCTTCATGCTCACTGTCATGAGACTCTGAAATCCTACTTTTTTTCAATCAACATTTCCATTGACCAATTTCTGAATAATCAGTTTCCTTCACGTTTTTCTTATGGCTGGTACTGGCCAGTGTACTCTTCAAAACTCAACCCATGCAATTTCTTCTTATAATACTGTTTACAGGAATAATCCGCAACACAACTCAAGATCTGAAGCCGCTATCAGCACCAATGAACAAGCTTCGGTTGGCGTAATGCAACAGTACCAAAGACAACTGCAGTTTTATAAACTGACGGTGCACGTACCAAAATTGTTTTCATTTGACTTTCACTCTCGAGGCTGCTGTGTTCAGGAACATGAAACGTGATTATGTTTGTCACATAATTTGGTAAATATATGCAATTAGAAGTCCAGCATCTTTTGGAAACAACCTGAACAGATGGTTCAGTGTTTAGCATTTAATGAACTTATGCAACAGTAATGCTGTAAAGTCAGTCTTCAAGAATGTTATAAAGAAGCGTGAGATTCTGCTGCCTTCACTAGAGTTTCACACTTTACAGTGCATCATTAACTAATTAATCTATGTGGTAGAAATCACCGATCAAGTCACGTGTGTAAAACACACAACTTTACCCAGTTTGAGGGCCCACAACAATGTCATGAGGTCGATCCAGCTCGGTGTGTACGAGTGTACGTTTCTTATCTCCAGTTAATTCACATCAAGTCCTGCATCTACCCAATACACACACATGCCCACCCAGTTCAAAGCAAAGCCCCTGTGGGTCTACCAAGTTTGATGCTTGAAAATAAACATATACATTCACTTCTGAAATGGCTGATCGAGAGACGGACAGATTCAAAACATTCTATACCATTTGCAGGTAAATGAATTCCCACTGCTTGGATTGTTGAAACATATTCGAGACAAAAATTCAGAATGAGCAACACAATGAGAAATTCGGAGCCCTCTGTGCAGACAACATACTGCTCAGATTTTTCAAAACCTAAGAAAGTTGGACTTAGTTACATTTCTGTCACTATAAAATGTTGGTGTCATGTATTCAAGAAATGCCTGTTTCAATAAAATGTAGTTGTAATAAATATGCAAACCAACGTCATTAATGTGATAACCAATTAACTTGTACATGGGCATAAAAAACCAAGAACGATAAGTTGGTTATGTGACTGGCTACTGGCTATCCTCCCAAATGAGGCAAGGCCTTTCCTGTTTGCAACCACCTGCAGAATGGCTCAAACTAACCACTCACCACATTTAGTGACCTGGTGCCAAAATATTAGATTACTTCTCAACTCCCACATCTTCATTGCATGGTGCTTAGATTTACGAGAAACTTTAACTTCTTTAAAGTTTGTTGGGAGATGATATTTTTATAATTACCTTCATTATATTGAGATACAGTTGTGTAATATAGGGAAGGCAGAGGGAAAAGTCTCTCAAAGATATATCTTTGCAATATAAAACAAAATTACAAGGCTGTCAATTTCGGAATTCTAACCCTGGAGAAACTTCAGAAAATAATGAAAAACTACAGTCGGGATAGCTTCTGGATTCAAGTCCCAAATAAAGATGGTTTCTGTAGCTCGTGAACTAAACCCAATAGAAGAATGGTACCACGACAAAAGTCTGCGTTTCGATAAGATTACAGACACCAAAACCACCTCCAACAACAATAATAAAATAAACAAAAGGAAAAACAACAATGTCTGTAGGCATAGCAGCAATAGCCATAACAATGACCACTTGGACCACTGTTGCTGAAAAATGTGAGACATGGATGAGCATGCTACAGCGTACCATTCAAATTTCAGGCTACAAAGTTTCACATCTGTTTAAATTTCATGTAAGTTTCAGAAAAGTATCAGATCCTTAAAACACTTGCTGATCGCCTACCACAATGATCACGTCATCTCGCTGCACTCTCCGCGACTGGGGTTTGATTCGATGTTGAGGACAGATCATAGAAATAAGACCTCCTGATCATCTTGCCGTGGTGGTCAGACCAGAATGTAGTTTGGATTTGTTAGATCCCATAATATATCCACTGACTCCACTTTTTGACCACGGTCATTAAATGATTTGCTAAGGGCATGGATTAGAGAGTTTTCACCAGGTCTCTTAGATCCATTTCAGCAGCAACAATGAAGTGGACAGGTTTTTCCCCGGAAAGTGCAAACATTAAACATGAATTTGACGTAAGATGTGTCAGTCTTCATTTGCCTACATTTGGAAACAATGAAAAATTACATGTACGTATACATCAGAATTACCTGCAGAAAATCAAAATCTTTTTTACATGTACATATCCTCCTCTGGTAGAATTAGAAACCAAGTTTTACACCCATACAGAACTACAAGTAAAATGTTAGTTTCACATATTTTAGTTAACTTGTATTTAGATAGGATGGAAAAGAATATTTTTTTAATAAAGTTATATCTGATGAATAAAAATATTTATGACAAAAAAAAATACAGTCCAACAACAAGTGGATAAGTTAAGACAGCACAGAGGCTGTCATCAGCAATCTATTAGACAAATCATGATGCCCCTCAGCCCTAAAATATTTCTGCGTTTGTCTCGACAGAAATGAGGTCTTGAAGACCTGATATTGAACTAAATGTTACCTCTCGCAAAACAAGTCCTGTTCCTCGATGTTCCTTCCCCTATGAAGCCTGGAGCGCAGTGGCAAGAAAAGTTTCCTCCCTCCCTTCTTTTCTACACAGCTCTGTGAACAGGTTCCAAAATAACATGGTGGTAGAATGCAGTCTTCTTCATCAGAACCATCTCCAGAGTCATTAGATCCATCACAGCGGAATTTGCTGCTAACGCAGTTCTTGTCAGCACACTTGAATTGATCAGTACCACAGTGGCCAGACTGTCGACCTGCAAACAAATGACCATGTAGCTTGCAAAGATTCTACACAGATTCGTATGTGATCCTTACTAAGTGTAGCAGGCACATAAACAGAAATGACGAAAATTTCTTCAAACTTATGTCTCCCTGCTCCCTATAAAAAGAGAATAAATAAAACAGACAAAAGATAAAGGAAGAAACAATATAATTCGGTTCAAAATACGTACAATACCTTTAAATACTTATGTGATAAAGCTTTCTCCATCAAGAAATACAAATATAAGTTTGTATGATGTAAAACTTTCATGGCAACTAAGTATAATGAATTCTTCTCAGGCTACCGGCCATGTCAGGTCCCCAGGGTACTGAACTCCATACCCTCTGGATTAGGATGAGTGCTACACAAGTAAGAATTAAGAAGTATATTTATGCTATGGAGAATAGTATTACATTCACTGAAGTAACATTCTGAATAGAAAGTAATGTACCAGCTTGCTTTCTGAGTCTTTAAAGAAGAATCATTCATATATCTTAGTTTGCTCACACTTATGTTTTTGAACTCTATAGATGTAAAACGACAAATCCAGAGCGAAATGTGCAGATTAGTTTCACACTAATGGCCAAAAGCAAGAAACTTAAAAAACAATCGAAAGCAGCTCCAAGGAACTACAGATCTGTCGCAATAAACAACGTAAAGTAAGATATTGTAGATGTGTCATATTGTGATTTATTTAAATAGTATTAAAAATATATTAAAATTAGCCGTCAATCACAATATAAAATAATTAAAAGATTAAAATATCATTTTACGTTCCTTATCGAGTACTCGATTTACATGTGGAACATATACGACATGTTTCGACTATATATAGCCATCATCAGGTGTTATGTTATAAATCAGTAAATCAGTAAAAATCAGTAAAAATCAGTAATTCAGTTGAAAAGTTTATAACATAACACCTGATGATGGCTATATATAGTCGAAACATGTCGTAAATGTTCCACATGTAAATCGAGTACTCGATAAGGAACGTAAAATGATATTTTAATCTTTTAATTATTTTATATTGTGATTGACGGCTAATTTTAATATATTTTTAATACTATTTAACGTAAAGTAAATTAAGCCATTAATTTGATTGAAGATGGCTGTCTTCTGGGTTCACGCGCCATGTAGCCTGGTTGACGCGATCACCATAATGATGGAGGCAACAAGGACCTCTGAAACGTCGGAAACCTTCTACCAGACAACACGGCGCAACAACCCAGAAGACAGCCATATTCACACTCGCTACCATAAAAATCACAAATCCTACATAAATTAGATCCTTTGGAATCCTGTCACGATACTCAAGACTTACTATGTGGGAATCTTCTGATGACGTGATGATCTTGTCCACTGAGATCTACACTTTCTATAGTACATGCTTAGGGATCAGTCCAATATAGTCTTCTAGCTGGGTAGTCTACTGCAGGTCCAGTTGGCCACTGTTCCATTGTATCCACAAGTGAATGACGCCCAGTTCCATCCATATACGCTGAATCAATACGACCGTTCACACCCCAGTCAGACCGGAACATAAGCCTATGAGAAATAACAGAAAAATTCTGTATTCATAGTTGGCACATATCCTGCCACTGTATAATGACTGTAGGGTGAGACGGGACCAAGCTGAAAATCCTGAAGACAACAGACCACTAAAAAATGAACAAATAAGTTGCAGTCTTGAACAAGATATTGTGTGTTGTAGTGAAAGGGTTTTCCCAGCCTGCTAGAGTTGTTCAACTTCAGTAGTGAAGAGAAAAAATTATGTGCAAGAATGCAAGGAAACTCCAAACAGACCTGCTATAAACAAGCTGGTTGCTTAAATTGAAATTACTGGGACCATTATCAAGAAGATTTGTGTGTACACACACAAACACAAAGGCATCCAAAACACCAGAAAATATTGCACATTGTTCATAGTCTTTCTCGACAAATTAAAACAATTATCAATATAAAGGATTTGAGGTTCTCATCATGACATATTAAGATGACTGTCTTCTGGGATGTAGCACTGTGTAGTCTGGTATATCAGTCAGCATCTACCAGACTACATGGTACTACAACCCAGAAGACAGCCATCTTCATGCTCACTGTCATGAGACTCTGAAATCCTACTTTTTTTCAATCAACATTTCCATTGACCAATTTCTGAATAATCAGTTTCCTTCACGTTTTTCTTATGGCTGGTACTGGCCAGTGTACTCTTCAAAACTCAACCCATGCAATTTCTTCTTATAATACTGTTTACAGGAATAATCCGCAACACAACTCAAGATCTGAAGCCGCTATCAGCACCAATGAACAAGCTTCGGTTGGCGTAATGCAACAGTACCAAAGACAACTGCAGTTTTATAAACTGACGGTGCACGTATCAAAATTGTTTTCATTTGACTTTCACTCTCGAGGCTGCTGTGTTCAGGAACATGAAACGTGATTATGTTTGTCACATAATTTGGTAAATATATGCAATTAGAAGTCCAGCATCTTTTGGAAACAACCTGAACAGATGGTTCAGTGTTTAGCATTTAATGAACTTATGCAACAGTAATGCTGTAAAGTCAGTCTTCAAGAATGTTATAAAGAAGCGTGAGATTCTGCTGCCTTCACTAGAGTTTCACACTTTACAGTGCATCATTAACTAATTAATCTATGTGGTAGAAATCACCGATCAAGTCACGTGTGTAAAACACACAACTTTACCCAGTTTGAGGGCCCACAACAATGTCATGAGGTCGATCCAGCTCGGTGTGTACGAGTGTACGTTTCTTATCTCCAGTTAATTCACATCAAGTCCTGCATCTACCCAATACACACGCATGCCCACCCAGTTCAAAGCAAAGCCCCTGTGGGTCTACCAAGTTTGATGCTTGAAAATAAACATATACATTCACTTCTGAAATGGCTGATCGAGAGACGGACAGATTCAAAACATTCTATACCATTTGCAGGTAAATGAATTCCCACTGCTTGGATTGTTCAAACATATTCGAGACAAAAATTCAGAATGAGCAACACAATGAGAAATTCGGAGCCCTCTGTGCAGACAACATACTGCTCAGATTTTTCAAAACCTAAGAAAGTTGGACTTAGTTACATTTCTGTCACTATAAAATGTTGGTGTCATGTATTCAAGAAATGCCTGTTTCAATAAAATGTAGTTGTAATAAATATGCAAACCAACGTCATTAATGTGATAACCAATTAACTTGTACATGGGCATAAAAAACCAAGAACGATAAGTTGGTTATGTGACTGGCTACTGGCTATCCTCCCAAGTGAGGCAAGGCCTTTCCTGTTTGCAACCACCTGCAGAATGGCTCAAACTAACCACTCACCACATTTAGTGACCTGGTGCCAAAATATTAGATTACTTCTCAACTCCCACATCTTCATTGCATGGTGCTTAGATTTACGAGAAACTTTAACTTCTTTAAAGTTTGTTGGGAGATGATATTTTTATAATTACCTTCATTATATTGAGATACAGTTGTGTAATATAGGGAAGGCAGAGGGAAAAGTCTCTCAAAGATATATCTTTGCAATATAAAACAAAATTACAAGGCTGTCAATTTCGGAATTCTAACCCTGGAGAAACTTCAGAAAATAATGAAAAACTACAGTCGGGATAGCTTCTGGATTCAAGTCCCAAATAAAGATGGTTTCTGTAGCTCGTGAACTAAACCCAATAGAAGAATGGTACCACGACAAAAGTCTGCGTTTCGATAAGATTACAGACACCAAAACCACCTCCAACAACAATAATAAAATAAACAAAAGGAAAAACAACAATGTCTGTAGGCATAGCAGCAATAGCCATAACAATGACCACTTGGACCACTGTTGCTGAAAAATGTGAGACATGGATGAGCATGCTACAGCGTACCATTCAAATTTCAGGCTACAAAGTTTCACATCTGTTTAAATTTCATGTAAGTTTCAGAAAAGTATCAGATCCTTAAAACACTTGCTGATCGCCTACCACAATGATCACGTCATCTCGCTGCACTCTCCGCGACTGGGGTTTGATTCGATGTTGAGGACAGATCATAGAAATAAGACCTCCTGATCATCTTGCCATGGTGGTCAGACCAGAATGTAGTTTGGATTTGTTAGATCCCATAATATATCCACTGACTCCACTTTTTGACCACGGTCATTAAGTGATTTGCTAAGGGCATGGATTAGAGAGTTTTCACCAGGTCTCTTAGATCCATTTCAGCAGCAACAATGAAGTGGACAGGTTTTTCCCTGGAAAGTGCAAACATTAAACATGAATTTGACGTAAGATGTGTCAGTCTTCATTTGCCTACATTTGGAAACAATGAAAAATTACATGTACGTATACATCAGAATTACCTGCAGAAAATCAAAATCTTTTTTACATGTACATATCCTCCTCTGGTAGAGTTAGAAACCAAGTTTTACACCCATACAGAACTACAAGTAAAATGTTAGTTTCACATATTTTAGTTAACTTGTATTTAGATAGGATGGAAAAGAAGATTTTTTTAATAAAGTTATATCTGATGAATAAAAATATTTATGACAAAAAAAATACAGTCCAACAACAAGTGGATAAGTTAAGACAGCACAGAAGCTGTCATCAGCAATCTATTAGACAAATCATGATGCCCCTCAGCCCTAAAATATTTCTGCGTTTGTCTCGACAGAAATGAGGTCTTGAAGACCTGATATTGAACTAAATGTTACCTCTCGCAAAACAAGTCCTGTTCCTCGATGTTCCTTCCCCTATGAAGCCTGGAGCGCAGTGGCAAGAAAAGTTTCCTCCCTCCCTTCTTTTCTACACAGCTCTGTGAACAGGTTCCAAAATAACATGGTGGTAGAATGCAGTCTTCTTCATCAGAACCATCTCCAGAGTCATTAGATCCATCACAGCGGAATTTGCTGCTAACGCAGTTCTTGTCAGCACACTTGAATTGATCAGTACCACAGTGGCCAGACTGTCGACCTGCAAACAAATGACCATGTAGCTTGCAAAGATTCTACACAGATTCGTATGTGATCCTTACTAAGTGTAGCAGGCACATAAACAGAAATGACGAAAATTTCTTCAAACTTATGTCTCCCTGCTCCCTATAAAAAGAGAATAAATAAAACAGACAAAAGATAAAGGAAGAAACAATATAATTCGGTTCAAAATACGTACAATACCTTTAAATACTTATGTGATAAAGCTTTCTCCATCAAGAAATACAAATATAAGTTTGTATGATGTAAAACTTTCATGGCAACTAAGTATAATGAATTCTTCTCAGGCTACCGGCCATGTCAGGTCCGCAGGGTACTGAACTCCAGTACCCTCTGGATTAGGATGAAGATGGTTCTTGAAACCCAACACAGCTGGTAGCCAGAGAGGAATTTATTCTACACATAGTTTTTCTTGTATAAATCAGTCTCACCTGCTTCATTTTGATAAATGGAAGAAGTCTATACTCTTAATCTGTAGCTCTCATATAAAAATAACTGAATACATTTTCCTGTTTTAAATTTTCATATGTAAATTTATAAAAGTAATTAATGTTTCTACACATTATTTTCTCTTTCTGTGCGCACACATATATATATATAACAACTAACCAACTACCGAACTCCATGAAACAGAGTCCTCTTCTTGACAAAGTATTGGTATGCTCAAGAAATTTCCGACCCTTTATGGAAGCTGAAGATTTGCTACTGTCTTGACAACAGTCTACTATCAGTCGCTGTCAAAAAAGAAAATATAATGGTAATTTTTTCATAATTTCTAGTGTGACCTAAAAGGAATATAATAGCCAATCTTTACAGTATCACCCAAGCACCAACAAAATAAAAAAAGCTATGGATATCGTATCACTTACTGGTGTAACTTGTCATACTGAAGATGGCTGACTTTCGGGTTGTAGCACTGCATAGTTTGGTAAAAAGTTTACCAGCGTTTCAGAGATCCTTGATGTCTCCATCATCATGGCAAGGAGTAAGCCAAGTTGCTCTTGGTCCTGACGATGGGGGCAGCAAACACCTCTGAAATGTCGGCGAACTTCAGACATTTCCTCGAATATCTGATATTAATAAATACTATATCCTAATTCATAATAGTCTTTTGAATCACGTATTGAAAAACATGTTTGCGAGACAGAACGCACCATTTTAAAAAAAATTTATATACACTGAGTTTCGTCTGAGTTATCACCACAATCATCATCCCCCATCACAGTGCCAAGACTGGCTAATACACTGTTTATTTTGGCATGTGAACTGATAGTCTGGACATGACTCATTACAACTGGCTTCAACAGAACCATCACTGCAGTCTGTGTCTCCATCACATTTCCATTCTCTATTAACAAAGATTTGGCATAATAACTGTGGCATACTAAAATGCACACGTCATTTCCACAGGAATAAAAACTGATATTACAAAAATTCCTATTACAATTCAGATGGAATGTACCACTTCAAATCTAAGATGGATACCAGCCATGATGAAGGATATTTTCTGTGGTTTTCCTTGCTCTCACAAAGAAAGTGGCAGAGAACAAGTACAACTTATAACAAGAAGTACATTATAGTGAACAAAATCATTGGAACCATCAATTTCTTAAGGTTATGTATGTAGAAAAATGTAGTCTGCATTTGAGTAAACTTAACCAAGCCAAATGTCAGCCAATGAGAAATCATACGATTTCCCGTGCTGTAACGCAGAAACCGATTTTCATTTTCTTCAACCCAGCTGCACTATTTCTCTCACATTGTCCACATGTTTCCAATAGTAACACTGCCAGGAATGCATCCGTCAAGAATAACATTATTAATCTGTAGTGCCAAAGCCAGATAATCCACATAAAGTCAAAATGTCTTAAAACGGTCAAGCATGAAGTCTATATTCTTAAGATCCGACTAAATATAAATAACTCCATCTTTAATTTTACTGTCAAAACTATTAGTAAACTGAACTTATCATATATGTATTACATCTTCATAACAGAGAGACAAGAAATGTTATTAGATAGAAACAAATCATATTATAAAGTATACATTAAAATGATGCACCAACAGCGATACTAAGACTCACGTGCATTATCCATAACGACGTCTGTCACACAGATAACACGCATTCAACTTATCTAAATCACCCATATGTGGAACGAGTCATAGTACAATAAAAATACAGCAGGCACACAACTTAGGAACACAAAAACAGAACAAAGAAGCAACTGAGAGTACAATACACTTTGAACTATACATGATTTTTAATTGTTTAATATCAAAATACCACAGGTTTCAATGTAATAAAAACTTCCTAATATACTTTGAGGATTGCAACTGGTCTGTGAAGATCATACTCACTCTTATGTTGACTTTACAACAACAACAACAACAACAATAAGCTTCTCCAGAATAAATTCATGATAAAAATCAACTTTCTAAGTAAGTCTGAATCCAATTTTTGTTACAGTCAAACTGAAAAGAATACAGAAAAAATTTAATTTCACTGTTTGCTACATGCCAGAACAAAATTCACAGTAATCGTGCAGACGAGAGTATAGAATGAATTCATGTTATTGAACTTTTGTGCATTGGAATTGCCTTTATATTTTAATAAGGAAAAAATAAATCCTAGTTCCATAAATTTGTGAAAGATGATGAGGGAGAAACACATATTCATTGGAGGAAGCTATAAGATACCAAATTAACTAAACATGGTGTACATCAGGACAATATCCAGCCATAACATTCCTACCATAAATCAACGACTCCCACAAACCTTAGTAGAATCACTAATATATATACAATGCAACAGTTGTTACCTCTGCTTCCTGTTCATGCCTTATAAATCTGAGACTGCGATATAATCTTCCCTTGCATCTGCCCAAAATAGTTCATTTGCTTCATATGAGATGGTCAGAGCATTTGGCCAGCCCAGTGAATCATTGGTGTGAGCCATCCATTCCAGCCTTTCAAATATCTCCCCAGTCTGTCCAGTACATGCAACTGTAAAAAAACAAAATTGTTTTTACACAAGGGAACTCATAATAAGCCAAAAAAAATCATATTTCTTATTCTAATTCCAGAGGAAGGTACAATTCCCATTAAAAATATGACAATTAAGATATAAGTTGTTTACATGAAAGTAAGGATCATGTCTGCTGGCAGGCTTTAGTGTTGTTGGTGTTGGACCTGCAAGTTCTGCTACCAGTGAGTTAGTTAGATAGTATATAGATAAGAAGTATGCTATTTAACTCATGCAACTTACAACACTGTTTCTACTCCAGTAGTTTATAAGCTCTATACCAATAAAACATTTCTGATGAGAAACCATCTACATTTGAGTTCACGTAACAAACCTGAAGGCAACAAAAATTAGCAAACCTGAAATACCTTTTTGCATAAGATATGCAGCTACAAAGATTACGAACTGTTTTGTGACCATTTTTGTCATGTATTTGAATTATGATATGCCGCATACCTCAAGCTTTCCAACATACCACAGCACATGAAAACAGTTTCGAGGTCTCCGCCCCACTCTCCAATTAAAACCATTCTTGCCCGCCGGTTATTGGCCTACCTGCAGACATTCTAAAGTACCCTTTCTCACGAAACGTAGCCGCCAAGTTGTGACGTCACAGCCAAAGCCCACTAAACGCGAATGCCTGATCGGTAACACCAGTGGTACAAACCTCTCAAAAATCATTACCGTATGCACACTGGTGAGAAGCCTTTGAATGCAATGCAAAGTTCTCACTCAGTGCATCGTACAACACACATGGAAATGAAACAGTACAAATGTGATAATGCGATGTTTGCAACAAGAACTTTTCAAGGAATGATGATTTGAAGAAACATTATCGCACTCATAAGTATGCAATAAACATTTCTCACAGAAAGAAAATCTTGTGATACACGGTTTTATCCATACAGGTAAAAAGCCTTACACTTGTGAAGTATATAATAGAAGTTTTTCTCAGGGCGGACATCTCAACGCGCACAAACGCATACACACAGGGGAAGAAACCGTATAATTGTGATGTATGCAATAAGTAGTTTCCAGTGCGAGAAAAACTGAGAAGGCGTTATGGTATCCACACGGGGTGAAACCATATGGTTGTGTTGTATGTGAATGAAGCTTCACAGAACTTGTCAATCTTAAAAGTCATCTTTCTCGTGTGCATACTGGTTGAAATACCAAGTAGTGGAGAAGTGATGGAGTGAATAATTTAAACTTCAAAGACTTTGTTTATGTTGTAAATATTACCCGTGAGATTTTTGCTACAATGTGGCAAGTCAGTGTTTGGAAAATAGCTTATTTTCTATGCGTTTATATCATCAGATAAAAATACATAATGAGCTATGCAGCGTTGTGGTACGTACGCACATGTACAGAGAAGTCCTGTCAAAAGGCTACGGCCTTCATAAAGGAAATAGCACGGGGTTCAAGATGTCCACCAGAGATTGCACTTTGTGACTTTGCAGCAGCTGTTAGAACCAATGTTGTACAACATTCCGATATATTTTTTGAATAATGTGGAGTGTTGTGTGACAAAACATGAAGGAATTCTGTTATTTTTATATCATCATCCAGGATATCAGCAACTCCTTGAAATATCTTCTTGTTACCTAAATTGCTAGGATACCCAGCTCATAATTTGTAGAATTCAATTTTGTTAATTTGCATTCTACATCTTCAGGTGTGTCTTGTAACATATTATCAATGAAGTTCAGAAAGTCAGTATATTGTAAAGTGTACTCCTTTCCAAAATCTTGATTCTCTTAATATCAATTAATTTATAAGACCTTACTGGACATGTGTCTGTACACAAAATACTGTATATACACATTTTTATTGCAATTAATCTAGTATCAAAATAAACACATAAAATGTTTTGGTTGAATATCTTTGTGTATATAAAATGTACTAACCACATAAGTTTTGCAAGCAAAAATGTGTTATTTTGAAAAGCCTCTAAGGCAGCAACTTTAGCCCTAAATAGTAACACATATTTCATTGGCATAAAGATAATAAGATAACAAAGTGGAACCAGCTAACCAAAGCTAGCCTAGCCTAATGCAGCATGTTCTTACTGACATACAGAACTGCAATGAGGATCCTTTAAATGCTTGACTTAAAGGTGATATAATAGGCTGTTCCTTATGCATTACCTACCAGTCACATATCTACTTTCAGTGGCATTGGGATAACAAAAAAAAAAGCATTGATTCATCACTAATTTGTATATGTGTTTTCGTGTAAGATGGGAGCCTTCCCAACAATATAAACCTTTAGTTTTAATTTTCATAACTTTATTTTGTACAGAAAAAACTTTTCTATCCACTTTTATACTTGTTCTGAAGGAATGTTTACATGTCATCACATATGTAACTTTAAACTTTTAGCAAACTTGTGACCACACTCATTACATTCTAACGGCTTCTCTCCCGTGCGAGTGGTGGACAGTGGAATATCCTGTTTACGAGCTCATGACTAAACAGCATGCCATGTACATGAAAGTCCCTTAGAGGTCTTCTCTTAATAATTTCAGTATATGATACTAATTCATACCCACAGAATTTTTACTTCATAATGAAATCCTTATAATTACATCTACATCTCAGAGCCTTGGCTAATTTTACGCAAATGGATAGGTTACATTTTCCGAGATATGTGGTTATGAAATCGATTGGCAAGTGCTTCACGATGCATTTCGTTATTGATGGATGTAGCAAGCAATTGTCTGGATGTATTTATAATTTCTTGTGAATTTTATATACTTCTGTATCGTCCACAACACGTGGGTTCCTTTCCAGTTTGTCAGGTTGGCGTGCCTGTCTAAGAAGAAAATGGCCTATTCTTCCTGTGTTGTGTTGTGTGACTAGTGGTACTTCTGAAAATTTATCATTTAAATTTTTTCCCTCTCTGAAAATCATGGTTTTCTTGGCCATGAAGCTATATAGTTATTTTAAGTGGTTACCAACATTTGGAGGAACACATCGCATCCATCTTCAGTCTAATATCACTTGTGTCCTACAAGGCTACATGGCATTATAACCTGGTATAACAGACCTTATGTTTACCGCTGTGAAAACCTCATATTCTTTACCTTTTCCTTCTCTTCCCTTATAATGGGGATACTTATGTCCCAAAACACTACTACAATTATGTAACATAAATTCAATCTCCACAAAGAAATCTTTATTTATTTTTCAGAGGCACCATGGTTTGATAAGACTTTGCTACAAGATATGGTAGTAAAAGCTGGTCAGAAGATTAATTACACCATCCCAATTGGAGCTTCACCAAGACCTAAAGACAAATGCTCCGTAAATGGCAAGCCTTTTGAACCTGAAGTACGAGCTGATATTCAGACATTTGCCAATCAGACTGTGTTTGAGATTTTGTTTTCAGCTCGTTAATGATACTGGGCGCTACACTCTCACACTGGGGAGTCCTCAGCTTCTGCCAGTGTCACTGTGCAAGGTGAGTGTGATTTCAAAACCCACATGTGTACTTAGGCCAGTCAGTCTGATAACCGAAATAAAGACGGGGAAGTAGTGTATTATGACTTTAAAATATTTCTAAGTTTTCATGGTGATTCGTTATTAATAGTGGTCTTGCTTTTTGTACCAGTACCAAGAAAGCAGGATCAACATTAAAATTACTTTTGTTGATACGTGGTATATGTAAGTGTATTTGCCCTTATGCTTGTAGAATTAGGGATACTTGTTCATGTGGAAGCTTACTTTACATTTAGGCAGTTCTCTGAAGTGAAGTGTTTTGGATACAAAAGTAAATGTCAGTGTCTGTCATTCGTGTCCTGTACTGAATCACAGTGGTTGTAGTGTAGAATTTACATAGCCGCAGTTTGTTGTTATGAAATTAAAGCACTAGTTACATAAGTGAAATAAAATGACAACTTTCATACCATATTAAATTAAGAGTAGTAATTATTTGCTTTTGAAGTTATTTGGCTACGTATACCCAATTATTTGTTTTTGGAAGCAAGCCTAGGAATGAGATATGGATGTGAAGAATTAAGCATTCAGTCAAAAATAAATATTCTAGTCTTATACTTAAGTAAGGTGTTGAATATTTCTTTTAAATGAAATTAATATACCATGAATCTAAATGTTCTTAATCATAAAGTTATATTATGTTTACAGATCGACCATCTCCACCTGAAGGTCCTCTAGTGGTTAGCAATATAACAAAGGAGGGCGCTCGCCTTACGTGTAAGGTACGACTTGGTTGATTGTGGAAGTCCCATTCTGCATTACATTGTGGAGAAAATGGATGTGTCAAGGGGCACATGGGCAGATGCAGGCATGGCTTCAGGTCTATCTCATGACGTAACAAGACTAATACATCGGAAGGAGTACCTCTTCCGAGTAAAGGCTGTCAATAGCATAGGAGAGTCTGATCCTCTTGAGACAGCAAAGAGCATCATTGCGAAGAATGAATTTGGTATGTAATCACATACGATTCTGTGAAAATAAAATAATAATCAAATATATTTGTCTAGTCCATATAATTTACTTCTGTTCTCTTCAAATCTTAATGTTTATAAGTAGTGTTTTCTTTTATAGAAAAAGAGAAACAAGTAATCTGATATTACATTGGTTGATTAGCAGTATTTTGCTATTTGTACAGTTTCTTAATTTTAATTTATTTCCGTCATATTTTTTCAAAGAAATAATGAACTAAAGGATATCTTTGTTATGTTCCACTTTTGTTTTCTTTATAATACAAATGTGACAGTATGACATATCCATGCATACTACTGGGAGAGAGGGAGAGAGAGAGAGACACACTCATACACGCACAAAAGTTAGTGAAAGTTTCTGTTTCATTATTCCATTAAATGGGTCTGTGTTTAAAACTTAAAATATTTCAACAAAATTAAAATTTGAAGGCACTTCACTGACATCATTAAGAACAGCTAAAACTACAAATGTTACTAACACTGATAGAAATATTGTAATTACAGGAGCAGAATATTCAGTATGTAATTTAAATTCTCCATAGTGTGCTGTGTTAAAACGATTATAATTTATCTGTTTCTTTATAAATTTATTTACTATATTAGACGGACCAGATGCTCCTGGAAAGCCACTTATCATGGACCGTGTAGACGTAAATGAGATAGTGGTTCTCCCATTACTGGCTGTATTATTCAGAAGAAGGAAAAAGGAAGTCCATACTGGGTGAATGCTTAACAATCCAGTGTAAGTTAAAAATACCAAATTGTCATATTGATGATATTCCTTTCTCTTCAAGATACAGTTATTAACCCTCCAGGACTCGCGTTGTGAGCGCAGCGCCGCATTTTCAGTAGAAGTCTGATACACTCTTTCTAGGAATTGTTTTCTCTCCTGTCGCTTTATCTATGTTAAGAGGAAACCCCCTTAAATGGGAATTTCAAAGGAAATATTTCTAGCTACGACTATAGACCCGCTTTTTTCAGTTTACTTTTAGAATTCTGATAGTGCGGCGGCCCGCTCACACGCGAGTGTTTGTGTTCTAAAGTGAATTGTTTTTAAGTTTGGGTTAATTTCGTCTCTATTGGTCACGTTTACCAGTAATGTCTTCTAAAATAAAATCTTCTGATCCAAATGTTTAGTTGAAGTGGTTATTAGAACAAGTGAGTGCAGGAGAAATTATAGATTGTGAATTCGATGATAGTCAGGATTCTGATGAGGAACCACAAGAGGAGAATCACGATAGTCAATCAGAAAACTCGGCTGAAAGTTTAGATGAAGATTCCAACTTAGGGATAAGTGATGTTTATCTTGGCAAAGATAAAATGAATAAATTTCTAAAATTTCCCCTATGAAGAAGTAAAAAGGCACATTATCTCTCACTTTCCTCGGGGCAAGGGATGCGCAAAAAACTTAAAAACCGAGATCGAGTTCTGGCAGCTATTTTTCCAGATAATTTATTGGGCGATATCACAAAATTCACAAATAAAACACTGGATAAAATTAGAGAGAATTATTCTAGGCAAAGAGACTGCTTAGAAACTTCAATCGATGAAATCGAAGCTTCAATTGGACTTTTATACAATGTTTTAACATTTTATTAGTCTCTTAATCGTAACTCCTTAAATAAATTAAAAGTCAGTAATAGTCTGATTAAGTATTTGCTCAATTGATGGGTTGCGGCGCGGCGCTCACACGCGAGTCGGGACGTTCCAAAGGTGTACGCGAGCGCTGGAGGGATGACTTCCAGCATCTTAAAATAATTTAATAAATTAAAAGTTGTGAATACTTTGTTCATATTGATAATATAATTGACAAATTGATATCTTACAAGTTATTGTCCATTATTTTCACAAAAATGAAACAGAAGCAGTCTGATGCCGTAGTTGACATCTCTTATTTTGGCTGTATCTATGACTCATTTTTTCATTCTGAGATAATCAGTACAGTTACTTCTTTTGTGAGTTACAGATTTTAATGATATTTTTGTACAAGTTCTATACTTCTCTAATTTACTTTGGTGTATTTTGTCACATACTGCACCAAAATAAACAAGAAATTTTACTTACCATTCAGGGTACTGTACCGTTCCGTGTCATTGCAACAAATTCAGCTGGCCAGAGTGAACCTAGCGAGTCATCTGATACTGCGATTGCTGAAGCAAGATACCGTAAGTATTTCTGTACTTATTAAACACTGAGAAATATTCGTTTGTCAATAATATTACTTATGAAACTGACATCCCCCTAAAATCAAGACACCTCTGAATGATATCCGCATCAAAGCAGGCCAGATCTTTCACGTTGACATCGATTTTATTAGTGAACCTCCACCAGAAGTAATATGGTCTGTGGAAAATAAGCCACTCAAGACAGATGAAAGAACATACAATGTTACGGAACAGCTCTGGTCTGGATGAAGGATCTTTCCAAGTCAATGTATTAGGTAAGAATTTACAACGCACGTAGTTATAATTTGAAAAGTGGAGTGAGATGAAATCTATTTTGAGACATTACAATAAAGTGTTACTGGTGGGAAATATAAATAGTTACAGGCTTTTTGAAGGAAGCCTGTTTGGGGATTGATCGGGGTTAGTAATGGCTGTTAAAGTGTTCGTAAGTGTATGGAGTCGTGCGTCCCATTAATTCCCTCTGCAGAGAACTCCTTGAAAGTCATACAGTGACAGGTCCAGGCTGAATGGGGGATTGCCCAACACCTGGAGTACTTTAGTATTGATTTGTAATGTTTTTAAACTCATTTTAATATTAATAGCTGATTTTGACAAGTAGTTACTTACGACTATAGAATTTTGGTATATACGGTAATTGAGGAGCATTATGTGTTAGTTTTGGTATGTATCTGATTGGTTGAACTGTGTAACACTAATTCTTTGTATGATCTGAAGGAAAGTGATGAATATCAGTTCAGAGTGACAGCATTTTGAATGAACAAGCCATGCATGGACCTAGGAGGTGTTAGTTATAATTTACTGATCGGAAACCATTGCAACAGACAATTTAAAATTGGATAACATTGATATTGATTTATTTTCTCTATGTGTGTGACCTGCCTTACAGTTTGTTTTGCCATCTTTAAAACCTCTGAGCTGACACATGCTTTAAGATGTGAGGTTTTCACGTCAGTAAAAGCGTAAAAACCAAAAAAAAAAAATTTGAAAATTAGGGAAAAAATTTTTAAAGTGAAATTTTTCGATTTTTTTGGTTTTGTGCGCTTTTTTGACAATTTCAAGCATTTTTTTTATTTTTTGACTTCTTGAATTTGTTTTCTTACTGTGTGTATTTCTGTGTTTTGTAAGTTAATAGTCATTTGCCATGAATATTTGATGCTATAAGACTTGTGTAATAAGGTTTGAGCATCATAATATTGGGGTTTAATGGCTAATGTGGAAGGTTATTAAGACAACCAACACACAGCTATATTACAATATGTGAGGTATTGCAGGTAGCATTTCAAACGGCAGTGCAATGGAGCGTGCTTCGACGTAGATCTACTTCAGATCCGTAGTCGGTAGATGGCAGCAGAGTTTGTTACAGTACGCAAAGAATGATAATTGTATATCCCTCATTCTCCCGCGATGGCGGGATGTGTTCGCTGCTTTTCAGATGTTGCCATCCCTGCGTACGAGATAATGGCGTAACTGTTGTGTGTCCACTGCATTTCTTCTGTCATATATTGCGAGGACGTGCAAGTTAATGTTTTGTTATTTGAGCGTTTGTTGAATTTATGTGTGTTATCTTTCCCTTGTGTGGAGGACGTAAAGTAAGAACAATTTCGAACATGTCATTTCATGCAATTTATATAAACTTCATGACATTATACATGACTTCTGCTTTGAAGTGACTCAGAATAAATAACAGGATTTTGTGATCACAGTGATGAGTATTTAACTCATAAGAATAATCAAATTTATGATCAGCTGAACAAGTTTCTGTTTCTGAAGGAAGAGGCTGTATTACAGAGAGAAGAATGTTGGTGATTTCTATCCAAGACCCTTATAAATTAATTATTATAGCTGTGAATTTTATAACTGAATAGTAAGACAAAAGCAGAAAATAGATTGGAGTCTATATAAATTTTATTCAGGCTGTTTGCGACGTATTTCCATTAACAAAACATATTAATTTGTTTTCATGTACTTGGATTAGTAAGCTCACATCTTGGTAGCCTTTCGATATCACTGCTGTTGAGACACCTCCAGTTCAGTTTTAGTGTCTAATTACCAAAGTTCCCCTGTCATTATCGTATGATTCTGACTGACAGTTGATACCGCATAAGTCCATAGAAGAGAAAAAATTTTCCTCTTAAAGTTTATTGCTACTCTCATAGTGAGATTTTTCAATGTCACATGTGTAGCCAGTCATGTCATTAAGTTTATAAATCTTTATAACAAAACATTCATGTTTCTTAGGAATGTATCACACAAAGAACTGTGTAAATTTATACCAATTTTTCAATTTATTAACATTATTTTCACTACAATTAAGAACCAGCAACAACTGTTTGTTGTTCTTTATTTACATAAGTTCTGATGTTGACATTTTGACTGCTGACTACAAAAATTCCTGACTGACATAAAAATTAACCACATTGTACTTCGGCACTGTCTAGCGGACATACTTGTGAAGCATGTGTCATATGCAGCACATTACATGTTTCCCAGTGATGCTTCTTCATATAAGAAATTACTAGTTTCTCATTTCAGTGCCCACGATTGCTGCAGTAACTTTATTATTGGAACTTATTGAACTGGCATCATAATTCTGTTATATGTACAGCTTTTTTGTTTCTCCTTATGTTTGTGTTTCACAGGAAGTGATCTGTTTTGCAGAGCAGTGAAGGCAACTGCGTTCAGAATGTTGTAAGGAAGTTCACACATCTAAATGCCAAATGGAGTGATGTAACAGATGGAAGCTGCAATAAGTTTAAGATCCTTAAAGAAGCTTCACAAGAATATGGTGAATTTAGAGGTAAGTGTAGAAATTGCTGTTGTAAGTGATTGTGCATCGCTAACTCAGTGCGTGAGGGAATCAGCTGTTTCTTACAATCTAAGTTAATGTGGTCATTTTGTTTACTGAAATAGTTTGATTTAGAACTGTTATTCATTGTTTTTAAGAAATTATTGGAAATAAAAATAACATGCTTCTTGTTTCTGTGCCAGATTTTAGTTACATATTTTTTTCTGTAAGATTTGAGGTTTTCACGGCAGGAAGTATGAAGACTTCTTCAAATATTTTCAGTATTGGAAATAGTTGAAGGTTCCAAATTTTGAAATGTAGATGTGTCGCAATATCTGTAACATTATGGGCAACCTGAAAGCTACAGAAAAATTAATTCTCACCTAATGTTTCAGTACTTTCCTCCTAAGTATTCCTGTGTTCTTGTGTTTGGTTTTCAAATGAAAATCTTGTACTTATCTATTGTTTATCAAACGACTAACTTTTCATATGTGTTTGTCTCCACCTGAAACCATAACTGATATAACCTCTGTGCATTTGCACATGTGTGGAGGGGTAGTTGGAAGATATCCTAATAACTCTGCTGTAATAAAGTAGTCACTTGTGCCCTTTGGTAGTGGAATGATTAGCATAGTAAGCTGTTGAGGAACCTTTGATTTTCATTATAAAGAACCATCTCATAAAGCCTACTTTTCTGTTTTCTTTATGTAGCCGTGCAGTGATTTGCAGATGGCTCTCACCTACACATTTTTGAACAGTAAAATCAATTGTATTCAAAACCCCCTGCTTCTGATGCTGACTCTGGAAACTGAAATCATTTTACGAGGGCAATTGAAAAATTAACCTCCGATCGAGTTTAGGGGAGGGACAGTTGTCCATATTTCTGTGTTTGTAGAGCAGCATTTAGATAGATGAGAAAGGGAAGCTTTAATGAATTGGTCAGCTTTAAATTATGCCCCTTATGACTTTACATATTCTGACAAATTCTATTATAATCGCATGGCTCTGAATTTATTCCAGATGATTGAAAATGAAATTTCTTTAAGATTTTTTTTGTGGGAATGTGAATGTGGATAGTATGGTAAATGTTTGAACACTGTTATTTGTTTTTTCGGACAGGAATAAGTTGGCAAAAGTAACACTGTCCTCTCGTCTTGCCAAAGATTTGGCCTGTTTCTATGAATGTGTTACTGTAAAGGATCTAAAATTTGAATTTTATAATCGTTGGTTTTCGAAGGTGTTTCGTCTCATCACGAATAACATCAACATTATGGATTAAGTTTTGGCCTGCCCCATGCACAGGGATTAAAGTTATTCTGTATATTTTTTTCAGGCATTCCTGGATTGTTGTACTCTTCGGTTTATGTTGATAAAGTGGCTTTGGAATTCTGTTCTCATGCATATTTTCATAGTTTTCATGTTGTCCTCATATTTATTATTGGTTCTTCTGTATTATCTTTGTTACATTTAAGATCCAGCATTCTGTATC
>NW_028259217.1:0-89830 GCF_977971745.1 Zootermopsis nevadensis | reverse complement strand
AAATTACATCAAAAGCCTTCAAAATAAATTTATTTCTATATTAGTAATTAGTTCATAGTAACAGTAATAAATTATACCAACTTTAATATCGGTGTAATAAAGAGACGTTCATTCAATGGCACCTGTTAATAATTAAATAGCCTATATTGGCATAATAATGCTTTCTGCATCAGTAGCATCTGAAACATTGCAATTAAATACTTCATCCCTGAATCACGAGAAAACACCCACAGTAAAATATATCATTGTATATGCACAACTGTAATTAGCGTGTCTCTACGAATAAATATGTTTCCTACAGGTCAACATCGCTCTTTCTGTTTTAGCCCACGGGTTTGGGGGAATATGGATCGGTTGGGAGGATACGTGGCTTTGATCAATCACGTAGAGGCAATTTGGGTACCCCGCCTCCATATATGATGCATACAGCTGCTATTTTAACTACTGCCTACTCTACATACCACACAGGTCCCTCTCCGGCTGGAAGGCAGCGTTTAAGTTCAGTCTGGCCGTGTTCCAAATGCCACTGACAAGTTTCTGCCATTCTGCAACACGCTACGAATTCAAATTTATTTCAAGACGCCGATAACCTTAAGTCTACTTGCATTTCAGAAGTAAGACCGGGATCGTCGTAGAGTTAGATCAGATTTCGTGCTGAAGTAACCGTTTTAATGCTACGAAGCTCATCCGGATAATATTTCAGAATTCATGTTCTTACGTTCTTGCAGAAGGAGATCGATATATAAATTCGACTTTCGATATTAAGCCGCGTCGGTTGTTGAAAGTTTTCAAACATTCCAGCTGCCAAAACATTGTAAAACCTTAAACAATTTACGGAACTTATCTCCGGAAGACAGAGAGTAGTGGATACCAAGTTATACATTTCATTTCTACTTACAAAAAAAAAAAATAACAACAAAACGCATTTCTTCCCACCACAAGCACCAACTGTTTAACCCTTCGAAACCGAAGATCGTCTAAATAATATTTAAGAACTCAGGCCGTACCGCGAAGAAAACACAACTCTTCACCATTTTGGGAATCACGCGAAAACAAGTATTTGTTGAGTGTTAAACCAGATGGTAGATGCATAATTACCGCTGTCCTTCAAAGGTTTAACCAAGAGCGTCTTTGGGAGCCCTGCAATTCCAGGTGAAGACCGTCTGTCTCCCTGAATCAGTGGCGCAAACTGCACGATGTCATCTCATGAAAGCAGACCACAGCTAATGACCTCCCTATTACGCTACTAAGCCTTCCTCTTGGTTGCTACGTCAGTTCGCTGATTTTACGGCAAAAGCCTTCGTCCTCGTCGGCCGTGTCCCTAAATACTGAACCCGAGTAACTCAATACAACACAGAACTTCTTCAGAAGCTAAAAGTCTCTCAGGTACTCAAGAAATTACCCGCCGTTCACCCCCAGATATAATTTCTCTTCAACTTTGTACCCCCAAAGTTGTTGATGTATAATTCAAGTTATACATAGCATATAATCTACATTTAAAATAAATTAAATAAATTACATTACTGATTATTCAGTGTTTATCATAAAATAATATATATATTTTTTAAATTTCACGTATCCCCTAAGATGTCTTCGCGTACCCCCGGGGGTACGCCTACCCCAGGTTGAATACCACTGGTGTAGGGGAACCCGGGGTACGTTATCACCAATTTCGTATTTGATTATTTTGCCTAATGATATATTGATTTCGTGATGAACGTTAATCACACATCCTTTTTGGGCACTTAAATCGACATAATTACATTTTAATAGGATTACGGGAGTAACATTATAAAAACTGTATAAATGTTGCAAACAGCCCGGATTTGGGGGGCGAGTTGCAAAACACAGCGGGACGCTCCGAAACGCTTAGATCCAAGTGATCGCGACATCTCGTGTCGTGTCGTAAACAAGCAAAATGTGAACACAGTTGATATTTCATACATTGCACTCAGTCCTCACCTGTCTTGTACCGTTCTAGCACAAACTGAACACCAAAAGAACTTTCTACGTTCGTTTTAAGAGCGTAAAAAGAGTTTTAATATCTTCTCGGTCTCTAGTTGCTGATTTCTGTTTAAACGAACAACCGGAGAAAAGTCTTAATCGAACGCTGAGTTCATTTCATCAAATGCAAATTACAGCAGGCCTATGACGTTATAAGCTGAGAAGAGAGAGAGACAGAGAGAGAGAGAGAGATGACGCAGTGTGTCAAAAGAGACTACGGTTAATATGTCCATGTACACAAGTCTGCATATTAAGTCAGTACAAGGCATTCAGGTACATGTTTCTCCTTCAGACCTGATGTTAATTTGTGTTCAGAAAACACAGTTTACAGTTCTGTCTAAAGGTAAATTATGTTGTTGTGGTAAGCGAAATCAGATTTAATTAGATATCCTTGTGTACAGACGGCTATAAACGGGAAACACCGTTTCAAGTTTAAAAACCTGCGCACTGTGACGTCATGCAGATAGTTTGGATGCTAGATGGCACCGGAGGGGGAGGGGGAGGAACATTGTCAGCGAACCCCCAGCGGAATTATATTAGGACTCTCAGCATAACCCCAGTTTATTCACAGAAAATTAATCCCAAACGTCAATTTGATTACACATCTGATGTTCGTATGTAAAATATTTAACGAATATCAGAAGTGAGAAGTAATTAGTTGTTTCTTTTTTTCGAAAATCTATCGAAATAAAAATATTCTGGAAAGACAGCTTCAAGCCAAAAATTGTTCACAATGAAATTAATAAGTTTAAATTCCAGAAACATTTCCTATCATTATGTCCAGAATCGCTTGTTTCCAAAGACTGGAATACAACAGACTCAGTTTATCTTTCGTCCGTTTGGGCATGGAACTGACTCACAAATTAATACAAATTAAGGACGCTTGATGGAAGGATACTGAGTACAGGACGTAATACAAAGACGGGAGAGGCTGCACAAATCGAAGTTTCTTTGCAGTTTGTAGTATTCCCGGTTTACACGGCGGTGAGTCTGAATATGGCTACCTCATAGCCCCAATGACGAAGGCAGCAAGGACCTCTGAAACGTCGGTACACTTCTACCAGACTACACGGCGCAAAAAAAAACAAGAAGGCAGCCATTTTCAGACCCACCGCCTTGAAAACATCAAATCCTACAAATATATGATTTGGTTTCTTACTTTCTGTGTTGAGTCCAAATTGATGTGTAAGTCTTCTAAATATAAACAAAGACATAACGTCGTATTTGAAATATTTTTGAGCCAAAAAAAGGCTTGTATCTTCAGTACTGATAAAATATTATTTTGCCAATGAATACAACGATCAAGCGGTCTGTTTGTTTCATCGTTTATTATATCTTCTGGGAGCTCTATGCGTCACCAGAATTGTTTATAATAAGAGGACAGACGAAATAAACCTCCAGCTCCATTTTGTGTTAATGTTTATTCCTCTCTGTCTTGTATTTTTATTTTGAAATTGGCACGTCTTACAGTGTAGATGCAACACGACACATGAATTAATCTTTGAACACTTAATCATACAAATCATTACGGACTAGGTATTATAATAGGACAAGGCTTTTACTGTACATAAAACGTTTAAACGTTTATCTGACAGACGTAAAATAAGTAAACCTGAGATAAATTTGGTATCAAATATCGCATTCTGGAATCTTCCGGTTCGAATATCAGCTAAAAATGTACAATTCAAAGTGGAACTTCACTCTAATTCCAAAATCGTTGCAGCAAACTAAATCAGAGTATCTTTAATTAGGTAACGAGTTATCTACCACATATGTCACTGTGCAACACTCTAAATCAGTCTTATTATGTCCCAATCGCTGCCATAATAGGCTCTTCACGTGACCAACTGGCACGAATCCGTAAATATAATCGAATTTCCAGTCACTTTATCTAAGAGATCCTAGTTTCCCATCTTTCTAATGTCTCCTTGTACGTAAAACGGATTTATCGTAGTAAACTGATTACCTTCTCAGTTCTGAGCCTCGTGTGTCTGCGTGTAGTGGCTCACAATGCCAGGTACAACCACCAGTCTCATCGCTGTAATCATTATCATCTGTTCGTACTGCACACACGTAACATGATGATAATTTAAGACAGTTTAGGTAATAAGGAGAGCTCTGGTAACGTTCACAATGACACGCCTTAACCATTTGCTGGAGGCTGTGTGTTATGAGAGGGTGGGGGAGTTTGCGAAACTCCATTCCGTCATCAGGGAAGTACGCAATGATGTTGCAGACTGAAATCTTATCTGGGACTCTTCATTAAACGCAACACCGAATTCACACGTGACATTGAAGGTCTGGCTTTTCGACAGCCCAAAGGGGAACACGTGTTCTAACACCTCCTTAACTTTGCAATTCACAGGTTAATAATGTTCCTCATTACAAGCTGTTGCATTTCAAAATCAGACGATACACATCATAAGAAATATGCATAGAGATGGTTACTTACTGGCTTATTGCACAGTGTAGACTATCGCCCTGATGTTCAAGCGCTTCTGAAACGTCGGTAAACTTGTACTAAACTAGACTATACGGCACAACTATCATCTTTATACGCGTCGCCTTTAGAACCTGACATTTCACTAACAAATGTAAGTGCTTACTGAATTTACTGAACATTTTCAGTCCGGAAAAAATGCTGTACTAATGAGGATTTTTGATACCCCTGAAAAGGATCTCTAGTACCCCCAAGGAAATGTTTCAAGACAAGCACTTTCATAACCCATCCCATTCTAACCAAACTTAATCGGATTAATCGAAACCAGTCTCTGAATTTTGCGGACAAAACACAAATGAAAATGGATTGAAATAAAGTTAAACTAAGAAAAAGTTTACTGAAACGAGGATTAACAGATAAATTATCCCTTAATTTGATTATGTGAGCCATTACAACGACAATAGCTTTGAAACAAACTAATTTTGTCTTTCATTACAGGTAATTCAATACGGGTAAAAAAATTATAAAACATGGAGACAACAATAATTTCTGTATATATTTAGGATTTGAGGTTTTCGTGGCGATGAGTCTGAAGATTTCTGTCTTCTGGCTCGTTGCACCGCGTAGACTGGTAGAAGTTTACACAACGTTGGAAGATGGAGGCAGCAAGGACCTCTGAAACGTCGGGAAAACTTCTACCAGGCTACACGGCGCAACAACCCAGAAAATTCATGTCAGTGCATAAAGACGTTTCCGTGTTTGAGAACTTGTGGTGATAACTGCAGGAGGTATTGCTTCCCTGGATACGCTTTTCGCTTTTTGATCTAATTCATGGCAGTGGAAGAGGGAAAAAAAACAAAGGAAGGGAAGTATTGGTGTGCTTCCGTAAGGCTCTTCAGTCAACTTCTAATGGAACTGAACAAACATCGATAAATTGCGAGAGCAGATGCTGGCATCTCTCAGAAGAAACTACGTAGCTCGCAGGTCGGAAGGCAAGTTATGAAGTTGACCAATATTCAATGAGGAGTTATCTTCATGAACGAATAAAGGGAACTTTGCATAAACAGGGATCAGAGAAATGTATTTTCAAGAAAGCTTAAGCTCGCGATCGTTTGCACGTGAAACTACCCTTCTAAATGCTATCCCTTCAGTCAACTTTATAAAGCAACCTATGGAGTTGATAAAGCGCCGTACAATAAACAAGTTAACACGATACAAATATCGGAGATTAAATGTTCGATCGCCGGAGAAAATCTCGATTATGTTCTTCCGGGTTGTCACGTCATGCATTTATCGTGAAGATGGAGACCTCGACACTACTTCGCATTCGGGAGATCCCCGGGTTTAAACCTCGGCCCGGAATCCAAATATCCTCAATGGGGTCTTTCGTGTATTTCCTCAGTCCCACCAGGGAAATTCCGGAATAAAACCTTAAATCTGGCCACGACCGCTTCCTTCCACATCCTTTCCAATTCATTACACACTGCCATCCTCTCATTCGACGCCACATAATCTGAGGTACTGAAAAAAGCTTTGTTAAATAAACCATAAGTAGATAACTTTCTCGGAAAGATTGGTAACCACCTAAAAGACTACGTAATATCACAACCCAGGAGACCACCGCCCTCTGTACAAATGTTTTACCGTGTGTGGCATGAGAATCACGTGTTATGAAGTAATTTCTAGGAGATTTTCTGATTTTTCTTCTCTGACAACTTCCTGAACTAATTTACCTTCAAAAATTCACTGCACTAAGCACTTACGGTCCTCACTCAAATGCAAACTTGATATGATTAAATAATATTATGACACAATTATGTGCTTAGATAAGGGTTTAAACGAGACGGCTATGGCTAATTTCTGCGTAGCGTCCCAGAACACACCTCGACAGACCGGGTGGGGGGGGAATGAGGAAAATTCCCTCAGAACATGACGGGCACTAACGGGACTTCCTGAATAACGGGCTTCGGGTACATTAGAACGGTTGTACGGTCGATTATCTGTCTATAAATAAGCCCATGTCGAGAATCAAAGGCAGGATGTATACATGTAAATCGCGGGGTTGTTTTGAGTTACCAGACATGACACTGGAATATAAGTGTTAGATTTCGATTCGCTTCGCCCCTATGGAACTGCTGAGTTAAGTGGCTGCCAGCTTGTCAGGGTGTCCCTCTCGGTCACCACGTCCACACCAGAACTGTGACAGGCCCTCTGCCCTCAGGCAAAGCTGATGGAACGTGAAATCCTACTATCGCAGAAGCCTGAACACGATCCACCCCCACGCCTACAATTTCTACACGTTCGGTTTTACCTTGCGATTTACTATTTTACTTCTGAGGACGTCTATGGAAGTCCACCGGAATATTTAATATTCATAGCTGGATTTTATAAAACAGCGGCAGATTTTGCTGTGAGCCTACTCCAAGGAAATCGAGTTATGCATTTACTGAGTTGAGTTCTCTGCACAAAACTGTATGTCCGACGATCACCGGGATTTTGCTGACCGACGTCTGATATGCAATCTAGTATCGCCCTAGAGACGTATACAAACATTACCCCTATAACGAAAAACCTACCCCACCCTTCCCAGTACTCAGACATATCTTACAAATTTTTATTATTTAATTTTGCATCTAATTTCATACAAGTATTCTCCAGTATTTCTTAATTTGAAAACCTTGATACATTTACAATGTCTTGCAAGTTATACGCACAAAAATTTCCGTGGGTTAAGAAGAATCAGGGCTGCCACCATCAAAATCAATTCTATAGAGCATAGTATTCAGTGGTATATATAATTAAATCGTTCTGGGCTGCCAACTGTGCGGAAAAGTACAATATTTGTGCTGATACTGTCACAATCGGTGATGCGTTACTTGTGAATGCTTTCGCAAGATTTCACAGAGAAGTCGAAACATTTCTGCCGCTATTACTGTTTATTATAAATACCCTGATGAAACTAACTTACGAACACAGTGCAATCTTCAGAGCGATATACAGAATGTCCCAGAAAGATATATAAAAATACAATATGGAATATTAATCCCGATATTGATTTCACCGCTGTCAAATGTACCACGAAGCTAACGGTGTCCATTTTAATTAACTGAGTGCCAATGCTGACGTATGTAATGATTTACTTCATTAATGCGTATATATCTTTATGGGACATACTGTATCTGTTCATATAAAGGCTCGCCCATATTACATCTGAGAGTAAGTTTAGACGCTAAATAGCCGACCCCCCCCCCCCCATTTTGACATTCAAATCTACCCGCGGCATTAACATTCATGCTCAGAGCTGAAGTTCAAAGGATATTCTACGATTAAACACACGTGATACTCTGATTCCCACTAAGTGAGATCTAAGGCTTTATATTTTTTTACGTGCGATAAGTTTAATGATGTAAAACTTGCAGTTATGTACCAATACTCCTCAGCGGATCTTTTGAATGCCAGAACTCACCCACAATAACTTCCTGAAAGCATCATACGTAGTTCATGCCGTTATTCAAAGGTGTGGGATACGCCACGGACTAATACACGACCGGAGCATATAAGTAACGAAGGAAAGATTAATAATCGACCTTCGGCTTGATAAATATTCGTTCATCTTGAAACAGTGAAGTAGAGTTTTTATTTAGAGTAGTATACACCGAGCCAGAAGTAGCCTCCATGAAGGAATCGATTACAGGACCTCGTGGACGCATGCAAAACCATCGAAAAGGTTAATTTCTTTCTGCATACTCTGTAGTTTGTTCCGGGGTCTGAGGTTTTCATAGTGATGAAGATTGTAGTGACGTTTTCCGGGTTGTGACAACTTACGACTAAAATTTTGGATGAACGCGTAGCCTCAGTCTTGTCGGTAACCACACAAAAGACCACAGGTTGAAGATGAAGACAGTACGTTCTTCCAAAACGTTCGTAACAAACTAGAAGACCTCGTGGCAGATAAACACATGCCAAAACATCTTCCTCTGGAAACAAAAGTCGTAAAAGTTAAGTTATTTCTGTTTGCGATGCCATTAAAGATGGCAGGCAAGATAATGGAAATCTGGACGTACGTTCTCCATTGAAACATGACAGAACCGCATTACTACACTTCACGATGAACAAGACCTCTTAGCATAACGACTTTTATCTCTCACAAAAGAGCTCGCGACACCGTAGGACTGGAAAAGGTAACCGACGCTGATAATCAATAACGACGCACAAAGCAACAGTGTTGACTGACGACATGCGTTCATAGTTTCTCAAACGTCAAGCACAGTTCCGCTAATATAATAAACTTCCATCATGACGACGCGACCCGATATATCACCAAAGAATACAGATATTAATTTACATATAAGAAGACACTCTCTTTGATGAAGATTCAAATATGTATTCATACGTTTATGCAACATAAACCCTTTCAAGTTTACTAACCGATTCCTTACGTCAAAAATACATTTCCTAAGATGATTGCATTCTGGGTTGCAGCATCCTGTCCTCCGGTAGTTTACCAAAGAGTCAGGGGTCCTAGTACCTCAATCATACGGGCGATAATTACTAATGACAGAAGCAGCAAGGTACTCTGAAACGTCGGCAAACTTTTACCAGAATACATGGCGCTACAACCCAAAAGACAGCCATCCCACATTACAATACCTATTATAATGCATAGCTTATAGGCTAACATTTTATTAATTTTAAGAAATGCGTATTAGACATAATTTTACATATGAGTTACGAAGTAATTAAAAGTTTATACAGCTGATGAATATCGACACAACGTATAATTTAAATTCGTACAAAGGGAAAGACGTTGCCCTATTTGTAACCAGGATACAGACATTGATGTAATTACATAATTTAGAAGTCATTTACATGCAAAATTAATATTCTTTCCTGCAGACAGTAATTTCAGAATACTATAGAAAACAACGCCATGAATAACAGAGATAAGAATAAGATACGAGAAGTGGTATTGGTCTATTCTAGGCAAAGCGAAACTCAAAGAACCTATCGATATTTCTGAGACCCTAAAAGAATGCCACAAACCACGACCGTAGCTTTCCGGAACTCAGGGAGACAAAGATCTTGATTTTCTGACTCTCGTAGTTTTGTTAACGTCACAGAATCAAGGAGTTTACGATGTCGATGTGAAGGAAATTCACGAGGGTGCATGAGCTCCACTCATATTCAGGTGTATTTAGAAGTAATTTATGACAGAAGGAAAATAAATACAAAATATTAAACTGACACAAAGGCAGGCCATTCTGTATTTTATCTAGAGTTTCATTTTATTTTGGACAGAATCATGTTTAGATAACTGAGCAGTTCCTACGTCATGATACAGCGAAGTGAAAAGTACTCTCTTGGGTTCGTTGGATGCAACTAATCACTAACCGTGGACAACGGCGCTATTTGTTAGGGGATAAACAATGAACGCCCCGGGAATGAACAGCAGGAGATAAGCAGGAAACAACTAAAAACTGTAAAAATTAATCGTATGTCCACAGAACACTGACAATGATGCATATCGCACCCACATGCAAATAATTTACAAAGGTTAATCTGTTAGCGTTGGGGGTCGCAAGAAGTTCTTAACAAATCGCATACGTCAAATTTTTCCAAACTGTCGGCAATACAAAACTTCCAGCTTCAGTACATATCACCAATTTACTTATATTCCATAGGATACATAAATCTGTACGCGGTAACATAAAAAAAATTATATCGAGGTAGATTTTTCCTCTTAAAATAATAAGAATAAATGCGAAATTCATGATCTGCATGTTATGTTATGTTCCCTCAGTAGCTGTACTAAAAATCCTTTTACACGAACACATCTATTAGACGTTCAACAGTAACAGATATAAACACGAGGCATCGCACCAGAGGTTATAATCGCCTTACCTTATACGTATCGCAGTTTTTCATTACTGAGCTACTTAAAAATGCACTTAAGTCTCCAGCGCCGAATGACAGGGCTTTTTTGAAGGACAATTTGGAAGGCTGTGCATAAACACATTTCAAACAACGCGTAACTTGGTAGACACTGTATATTTTGCAACAAGACTTCAAGTAAAGCAAAAACTTCTATAATAAATTGCCTATACGACTATAATGTCTATTATCTTACGATTAGTAATGATATTTCAACAGCTGATAATCGGCGTTCGCAGAATATGTACACATACGCGATATAAGAAATGTTAATGTCTGAAGGTTGACGGACGTGTTCTATTAACTTGCACCAACTTTGAATGTAACTATTTCCAGAGACCCGCACAATACATACACGTAGATAATGCTCTGTCTTGACGTACTAAATGATTTGGAAGAAAGCCAAACTGACGCGGAAGGGGAAAAAGCTGATTTCCCGAGCAGCAAATGGGCCAGAAGTTTCTTCAGATAACGGAGAGCACTTCCCTTTTTCGCAGGCGGAGGATGAAGACTGGCATTTTTAAGACCCTGACGTCTTCACCGAGTGGAGTACGCCTTCTCCACCACGTAATTTCGTGAACGACAGGACGGAATTTTGAACATAACCATTTTCTAAGATATACATGCGTTTGACACATGATTAATCGTTCTCTCTTTCATGTTCGGTTCAATTGTGAACGCCGGAGATGGTTAAGAAATGTGTTATTATGCGCGTAAGTACCAGGACTCAAGATTTTTTTTTATGGAAGAATTTTATATAATTAATCACAGTCTTCCAGTTCGTAAAGTAAATTCAGTGAGTATGCATCTATGAAGAGTTCATTTAGTAATCTGCTAGGGGTTCTTAAGTATTTATCCATCTACCGTGTACGTCACACAAACCTGTTCCATAATTTAGACCTCAACGTTATAACTCCCAAACGTCATACGAGTACAGCAGTCCTTGAGAACCATTCGTTCAGCTACTCAGATATTACGTTGCCCCTTACAAGACCGTAAAGTCCATTACAGTGTTTAACATACAGCAAATGACCCTTAACATAAGCCAGACGAATCCATTTCAGAACCTCCCAGCACACTGCACGATGCGCTCTCAGACGGCCTCCAAATATGAACAACCGACAATGGGACGTCCTCAAGAATGTTTGGAAGGAACTAGTGTGTTTTTGAGATGACAATGAAAATAAACTGCAGGTAACGGGAGATATAAAATTTCAGGTAAAGTGTAACGTCATATCCCATGGTACACGCAGAGTACGTACCAGTGAGCGAGCTGTTTCCATAAAGGGACGTGGATTTCACTGCTATACTTGGAATTCTTTTACCATCCGAAGCTAGGATTCATTCCATCGACATTCGGTCCAGCGTTACACCGTTCTGAGGGCATTCGGCTGTACAATGCACTCCTCCTCGAACTTAATCACTGTAGGAATCCATTTCGTGAAGAAATGGGAATATGCAAATTCCCATCTAAAATTACTTTCTTCCGTGATAATTTATCCCTCGGGTGCCACTTTCTCTCGTCCGAGATTCCCACTTTACCTTGTTCATCACCACAGCGCTCAAACTTTACACGGTGTTTCACAAAGAGCTCAACTTTAAATGGAAAAACATTTTCTACGCGCTTAATACTTATAATATTCATGTGGAACAGGGCACAAAATATAATCTATTTTTTGTTGGGTTGATTGTCCGTCTACATAATAATTTTTATTATGGTTTCCATTTTTATTAAGAATCCACTATATGTTTCCACCTTAAGTGATCATCTTCAGGTTGTAATTGTATCTTAGCCTCTGTTCGCATGGGTATTTCTTCCCTCTCCTGAAGAATAGGTTACGAAAATTACACTGTTGTAATTGTGGACATATCATAAAAAATCATCAGAAATTATGTAACTTTATTCTCGATGAATAGACACGAAAATTGTTACAGCTGATTAAGAATTTCGAGAGAAACAATTCGAGAACAGAAACATCTATTTCTGTCGGACCATAAAAAAGTAAACAGTACAAGAATATCACCGAGACTCCTCCGCGAATGAAGTTCACACTTGAAGAGTCACTGGCATACCGCCACCAAATTAATTCCGTGTTAATTGGAGAGTAATGTCCTGTGCGAAGCCTATTTAGACACACGAAGTGTAAAATGTACTTAACAAAGTGATTTCACTTCAGAGACAAACATTTCCAGCAATTATGCCTTCTATTAGACCATATGAGTAAGCACGCCACGTCTGTAATGCTCATACATTTTCCTGGGAAAATTTCTTAAGTTTCTCCCTTGGCCTAGACGACATCGTAAGCGGAACACACGACGAAATACATAATTAAGAATACTAAAAAAAATACGAACTATAACACAAACTCCATAATAAAGGTACTATTTGAGGTTTTCACGGCTGTGAGTCTGAAGATGTCTGTCTTCTGGGTTGTAACACCATGTACTCTGGTAGATGTCCACCAGACTATACGACGCAACAACCCAGAAGCCAGCAATCTCCATATTGAAGCATTTAAGAATACCGTTTAAATTTTGCGATCATGATAAATGAATTTTGTATGGAAAATCTGAAAGAAATACACCACTAGGAATGCGTGGGCATACATGAAAAGATAACGTTACAATGCATCTTAAACAGGGCATGAGAATGAATGTTGAATTCATAGGAGAACTTTTAAAATTTCGGATCATAAAAGCCGGGGAATTTATTGCCTAGTTGAGCAACTATTAGATTCTTAAGAAGGACTCTTAACTTTTGCAATACGGATCCCAAAGCTCGCAGTTTTACCCCAATTTTCTTCTGCAACATTAAATTCCTTAAAAGTTATGAAAATATCCTTATTTAGTCTAATTTGACATTAAGTACTTGCAGAATCTAATATTTTGCAATACCACAAGAAGAGGGCAAGATAAAACTTTAACGCCCATCGATAAACCTAAATAGTGAGATTACTTTCACAAGACCGAGTTCCTTTTCGTCTCCAAAGACGTGTTAATAGGAAGGCCGATTAGATATCATGACGAGGTGTTGTGTCGTGAGTCCTTTAACGACGTTTTTATCAAGGCACTACCGAAAGAAATTAAGGAACAGTCACGAGTGGTTTAATGATAAATAGGAGGCCTTAAGCCATATTAAACCATTTCGTAAGAAATTACTTACAGGGACCCAGGAAAACTACAAATATCTACCAAGAGTTAATCCCCCTTTAGATTATAGATCACTCCTACATTCCATTAGGGACCTTGAATTTCTAAACTCGGATTGGACAGCGGCTCTCCGGAGAATTTTCAGTCTGTCCAGCCAAGAAGCTGCCTGCCGCGACTGTCATGAACATCTATTAGTGTTTAGTGTCACATCTATTCAACGTGACACTGATGACCAAACCTCGTAAGAATAATACCGAGACGACTCCGACAAAGACCTGCGACTTTTAAAACTGGCCACGACACAACGTCCTTCAAAATTCATAATTAGAATTAATAGTGTCATTTTACTTTCTATAGCATGTTTTACTGTCAAATTTAACAACAACAAAAAATTACAAAAAAAAATCCCCCAGCAAAGTTTCATTGTAAAAATGCAGGTAAGTTCATATCTGTTTATAAATATTTGTAAACTCTACGAGGGTTAGTGGCTTTGACATTTGAAGCTCTTCAAGAGACATGCCACTCAGTAAACAAGGCATTGCTGTCAGACAGTTTCCAATTCTCTGCTCATGAACAGCCCTGATCACGTAGCGACTGCTATATGATTTTGGTATCATTCGACCCACCAACATGTCCAGGGAAGTCCTAAAGATTCCTATATCGAAGCAGAGGACGAGTCGCATATTATTAGATCGCACGACAGACTCTGCCTTGAAGCGAAAAGAAAACCACATTTTCAATCTTCAAGCAATCGATAGCAAGAATCCCGTATCATGGCAATTTCTTTCAGCTCAGAACCCAACACTGTTTTATCTGCGTTTATAAGGCAATCTGTCAGCGACTGCTAGGGCTACGTTCCTGAAGACACCGCCGTCAGCAAGATCAAGACCTCATGAGGAAACAAAGATTAACTAAAAAAATACTTGAAGATTTCTGTCTTCTGGGTTGTTGCGCAGTTGAGGCAGTATGACCTCTGAAACGTTGCTGGACATCGACCAGAATACACAGCGCAAGAACCCACAAGACAGAAATCTTCATACTCTGATGACGGAGGCAGTATGACCTCAGAAACGTTGGTAAACATCGACCAGACTACACTGCGCAACAACCCAGAAGACGGAAATCTTTATACTCTGATGACGGAGGCAGTATGATCTCAGAAACGTTGGTTAACATCGACCAGACTACACAGCGCTTCAACCCAGAAGACAGAAATCTTCATACTCATCGCCCTGATGATGGAGGCAGTATGACCTCTGAAACGTTGGTTAACATCGACCAGACTACACGGCGCTTCAACCCAGAAGACAGAAATCTTCATACTCTGATGACGGAGGCAGTATGACCTCTGAAACGTTGGTAAACATCGAACAGACTACACAGCGCAACAACCCAGAAGACAGAAATCTTCATACCAAGAATCGCCCTGATGATGGAGGCAGTATGACCTCTGAAACGCTGGTTAACATCGACCAGACTACACAGCGCAAGAACCCAGAAGACAGAAATCTTCATACTCTGATGACGGAGGCAGTATGACCTCAGAAACGTTGGTAAACATCGACCAGACCACACAGCGCAACAACCCAGAAGACGGAAATCTTTATACTCTGATGACGGAGGCAGTATGACCTCAGAAACGTTGGTTAACATCGACCAGACTACACAGCGCTTCAACCCAGAAGACAGAAATCTTCATACTCAACGCCCTGATGATGGAGGCAGTATGACCTCTGAAACGTTGGTTAACATCGACCAGACTACACGGCGCAATAACCCAGAAGACAGAAATCTTCATACTCTGATGACGGAGGCAGTATGACCTCTAAAACGTTGGTAAACATCGACCAGACTACACAGCGCAACAACCCCGAAGACAGAAATCTTCATACTAAGAATCGCCCTGATGATGGAGGCAGTATGACCTCTGAAACGCTGGTTAACATCGACCAGACTACACAGCGCAACAACCCAGAAGACTGATCTCTTCATGCTCATCGCCCTGATGATGGAGGCAGTATGACCTCTGAAACGATGGTTAATATCGACCAGACTACACAGCGCAAGAACCCACAAGACAGAAATCTTCATACTCTGATCACGGAGGCAGTATGGCCTCTGAAACGTTGGTTAACATCGACCAGACTACACAGCGCAACAACCCAGAAGACAGAAATCTTCATGCTCATCGCCCTGATGATGGAGGCAGTATGACCTCTGAAACGATGGTTAATATCGACCAGACTACACAGCGCAACAACCCAGAAGACAGCAATCTTCATGCTCATCGCCCTGATGATGGAGGCAGTATGACCTCAGAAACGTTGGTAAACATCGACCAAACTACACAGCGCAACAACCCAGAAGACGGAAATCTTTATACTCTGATGACGGAGGCAGTATGACCTCAGAAACGTTGGTTAACATCGACCAGACTACACAGCGCAACAACCCAGAAGACTGAAATCTTCATGCTCATCGCCCTGATGATGGAGGCAGTATGACCTCTGAAACGATGGTTAATATCGACCAGACTACACAGCGCAAGAACCCAGAAGACAGAAATCTTCATACTCTGATCACGGAGGCAGTATGGCCTCTGAAACGTTGGTTAACATCGACCAGACTACACAGCGCAACAACCCAGAAGACTGAAATCTTCATGCTCATCGCCCTGATGATGGAGGCAGTATGACCTCTGAAACGATGGTTAATATCGACCAGACTACACAGCGCAACAACCCAGAAGACAGAAATCTTCATACTCGCCGCTGTATAAACCCCAAATCATACATTTTGGAAACCCCTGAGTCTGCAAACTCTTGCCTTCCCCAGTTAACAGGCTTCCGTTCTCCTTCCAGTGGATTCCTGTATGGAGCGCCCATCAACAAAACGGCACAGTTGTCCACGTTTATGACGTCGTACCATGTCGGTCCATGCATATCAAGAGACAGATCTTGATCACGTATTCTGTAAGCATTCATTCAAAGCCTTCAACGTTCGACAATATTTGACATCGACGTCATGTCTCTTGTTATGAATAACTTACATTAACGCATGAGGACATCGTCTCTCTATCCTCCTTATGTAAATTAAATCTCGGAAACTGGTAAACTGACTTGAACTGAATTTGGTACAAGCTCCATCATTGCGTATTGTGGAACAACTTCACTAGCTTACTTCTATGGACGGTTGCTATATAATAAGGTCTCTTCTATTTCCATCCACTGTCCTTCTGGTACTCTGCAGCAGGACTGATAATTTTCGTTCATCTATAGTTCATTCCTTTTCTTGTGATGCTTAATCCCCGCTGGCACATAAAACATCCAGTGAAAACAACAGAAACTTTTGTACTATATTCGACAATTCAGTGGTGTCACGTTTTACCTTCCAATTATTGAGAGTCTGGTATGAACCACTAAGTTATACTTCGCGAAGCTTGTGAGATCGACCGAAACAGCCCGAGAAGCACACGAATTGAGTCAGTCGGGCCACCCGGCTAGCATTCGACCACTCTAACTGGTTTTCACTCAAGCTTCACGAGAAAAGGAATCTATTACAACTCTCGGCTTTCTGTCTTCCGCCTTGGATGTATCCACTCAACACTTGTTTCTACCATTCTTCGGGCAATGCTAACTGATTTGTTTACGTGCCTCTTCGGGGGTGGGGGTTGTCTCCTTTCGACATTATTTCCGATCGTCTCCACGACCTCACATCTGCAGGTAAGGCCATGAAATTAAGAGCAAAGTAGATAACACAGAACTTCAGAAGTCTTAATGGATTATAGACTTATTTTTGGCTCTTAATTTCAATGGCTGTTTCTTCATTACAGCTGGCATCAAGGCGTACGGTACGACATGCTTGTCACAGAGACAATTGGTTGTGAAAACTGTGTTCGTTGCATTGACAAGGAAATTTCAAATAATGAGTACCAAAAAATAATTTTCGATCAATGTAATTAGTCATCACGGTTGAGGACGTGTTACGATATACAGATATTTTAACGCAAACACAATACAATACGTACAATTTTCACTACTGTATATAACGTGAAGAATATTCCGGACGGTTAAATACGTGATTTATGTTTACATTATCAACAGCATGATCGTCCAAAATTAACTTCGTAGCAGATAATTTTATTAACGTCTTTATTTCAGCCATAATCATAACTCAAATGCAATGATCATGACATTTGATATTTATACATCGGTGCAAAAACAAATCTGGTTTTCTAGGCTGTGAAGACGAAATCACCACCACCATCGTCACGGTATAAGGATTAAGCTATGTCCTGTCGGTCCATATTCCAAACATTCCTTTTCTCAATATGTTCCCTGCATCAATTGTATCCTCTGGCTGTCTGTTAAGATTTATACTACGGAATATGAATTCATATTTTAACATCTTCATACCCATTCACCTCTTCAAATTTAATATTATTTTATTATCTTGCCTGAATTTCTGGTCAATAAGAAAGAATGAGTTTTCTATTATCGTACAAACTCTGCATCATCATTTTTGTAATTATAAATTTGTATGTGAAGAATATTAAATTATGTTTCCAGATATAATTTGAACTGCTCTTAGCTCTACTGGAGCAGAACCCGAAGTATGATACTGACGATCTCAAGCCAGTTCTATCCCCACCAATTTTTTTTTAAGATACATCTTAAAATCATAGACCCCCTTCTCAACATACCTGTCCGATCAGACTTCCTATTTCACTCTCCATACAAGGAAGGACGACTTCCGTAATTAGTGGGGGTCTCTTATGCAGCACCATGAAAATCGATATTTTATTCACAAATACTTATGTTATTCGCTAAGTAATTTGTTCTAAATTTCTCTTGCTATTTCTTAGTTATGAAAAGAGACACAAATTTTTCGATAGCATAAAAGTAATTCGTTTTTATAGCTCGTGGAGAATCAGTACACAAATCAATACAAACGTATTGCAAAACAATTAAAATTTATTACAAAAAAATGGAGCCCAGCAACCGTGGAAATATATTTTAACCGGAAAATAAAAATCTTTAATTTTTTAACAATATGGTGAGAAAGATTCTCATTTGTTATATCTAGACCAAACACGACTAGACATATCGCTTCTGAAAACGATGACTTTGTTTCATCAAAACAGACGCATTTCAATTTATTAAGAAACAGTCAAAAATAGCTCTGGTATTGATGAAAGACTCTCGGGTTACAACACGCTTCCCAAATGCTTCACGGACAGTAGAAAACAATTTCGATTGGAATAGAATTTTCGAGAATGAACACATTTTCCTCTCGTGAACACTTGCACAGAACCTGCGGCCTTACGATAAGGTGACCTAGAGTCCAGTGTCACGATATTGGGAGAGTACCGACTTATGATTTCATTTTGTTCTGTAGTACTGTTACAGGGTTGAGTTTGAAATGAAACATTCTGTGTGTGTGTATGTATATTTTTAACGCATATGCATATTTCATCAATGGGCAGAGAAATCGAATTAAAATCCCTTTTGAAGGACGTGCTGATGGGAATTAATATTATCCATGAGAGGAAATTGGAAAATTTACTAAGGGAAAACCTGAGAAATGGGGCAAAAACAGTGGGGGGGGGTGTTTCTACGTATAGAGGATATTTTATAACACGTTATACGGTTTCAGGAGTTTCGAAGTGTGTATCTGTATGTGTGTGGCTACAGAACACATATATCATCTGGCAAATCCGAGATCAGCTTCTAGTCAGAATGAAATGTGTTTTGTAAACAAGACGCCGATAGATTTTAATGTTATCCTGCAATTATATTCAAATATAAACTACCGAGAAACTGAACATAGTAAAAATTGAAATGACATACCTTAAATTAGGCCACGACATCTTTTACATTTAATTACTTACTATCATCCTCTCATTCCACGCAACATAGTCGGAGTTCACGAAAAAGCAGTTTAAATTGATGGTTTTATTAAAATATTAAATTAAAATTGTGACTAGTCACCTGCTTGCGACCGGATTAGTAACAGAGTCACCAGTTATATTATAAATTGGAAACAACTAGTTGATAGAATCTTCCTTCAAATACTAATATAAACATAGTTCCAGTGCATTCTACATATCCCGCCCATATCATTTAATTTATATGTGGCGAAGTTCACGTTACGAAATAAAACACACAAATTTATCCAAAGACAGTAATTTCACTCGTCTATCCAGACAGAATAAAAATCGTGCGAATGTTTCCCACATTTTCACACTTCGCAGAATTAACGACATTTTGTCTCCAATATTACCATCGTATTCGGCCTGCCCCTTCACGAATTCATTTGTCCCTGACAGCAGAAACTTCCAGAACACACGCTTACAAGTATTTTTAAACGAATAATTTTCAATAGTGTGTGGAAGTGTGAGGTCCACTAAGAGAGACACTAATCTTTCCCTCTTATATCCTATCTTCTATTTCTTTGTACTCTCTTCCATACGTACGGTTGGAAAGTCGTGGAATATATGTCTCATTGATGTTACCAGCAAAGTAATGTATTTCTTAGACAACGTAATAATAACTGTGTAGATACGTCTCCATATTTACGAGATCCTTTCTGCCTCCATCATGAGGACGATGGTGATGGAGGAAGCAAGGACATCTGAAACGTTGGTAAACTTCTGCACTCTACAACCCAAAAGACAGTACCTCAGTATAATTATTGTTCATTTACAGCTTTGCTGTTCATTCGACTGTCAACGTTTCTCATCCTCCCTCGATTTAGGTCCAGTAATATTCTAAAAGTAGGATTTGAGGTATTTACGGCGGTGAGTGTGAAGACAAGACATTTTCAATTACGTAACGGAGTTGGCATTTGAGATTGTACGAGATGCAGGTTAAATCACGCGGGGAAATACGGACCTTTATCACAGACCTCGGTACGAGAAAGACGGCCAGAATCGAGAGAATTATTTAAGACCCTTAGCTACATACAGGCCTACATGGTCAGACAAAGCGAAAGAGATTGATTATTTCTGCCTACAGTAATACAAAATACGAGGCTCGTCCACAAAGTAAGTTTCCCTGGGGCCGTTTACAGAAACAAAACACAATTTCATGGAAATATTTATTGCAACAGATACAGCAAGTGTCCAGCTATTTTTCAACATATTCGCCACCGGAATTGAGACATTTGTCATACCGTGGGACCAACTTTTGAATACCTGTGTCGTAGAAGTCTGCCGCCTGGGATTGGAACCACTGTGTGACAACCATCTCCGCCTCTCTGTCATTCTCAAAACGCTGACGCTGACCGGACAGGAATTTCTTGAGGTGTAGGAAAAGATGGAAATCACTGGGAGCGAGGTCCGGGCTGTAGGGTGAATGATTAAACACCTCCCAGCTGAACTCCTGCAGGAGACTTGCTGTCCGTCGAGCCGTGTGCGGCCTAGCGTTATCACTGACCGCACTTCACAGTCGGCGGGAGCTGGAATAAGAACCTCCATCTTCAACAGCTGCAACGATGCTACTGTGAGAACGCGGGAAGTACCGTTAGTGCATGCGCCATGCTACGTCATTGCTCTATCACGTACGCACAGTCGCTTCGTGCAATATAAGGTTTGCTAGCTGTGGGACGAGTGGGAAACTTACTTTGTGGACGCGCCTCGTAACACACGGAGAGAATGTGTGAAGGCTAGTTACATCAGATAGTAGGGCGAGGGTAGGCGATTAAGACATTCGAAAGAAAATATTAATACATTATATGAAGTAAAGTGGAATAGTAGTTGCTGAAAAGGAGAAATATGAAGCTCCTCTTTACTCTGTTTAAATCAGACTAATCTTTTTTACACTTTCTTTTAAACTTCCTTCGTCTCCCTTATCCTCAGGACGCATAAAGTTAAGTACAACGTCCATGTAAAGCAACGTGTAAAACTATTTGTACACAGACGTGACTTGTAAAATAACAAGGAGGCCGGAACGTTGTACAAATTACCTGTTTTAATTTAGATTTATCTGGCTTAACACAATGGACGGTAATAGCATGTTAATAAATAATTTTATTTAACACAAGACAAATGGACATAAATTTACTTGCAAATAATCACACACAACGTAAATGTATCGTTGAAACTGTTACCTTCACACGTCCTTTGAAGCATTGCACATAAGGTAGTTACATTTCAAAAAAAACCTTTTTCCTTTATAATCTCATCGCCAAGTTGACAAAGGGCCTATTATCGCTAGTTAAAACAGAGTTTTCCCAGTCGGTGAATTCATAAGAGCCATTTCTACTGCCATTCCAACTTTATACTCGAGTAATTTCTTCAATTCAATCGCAGAACCGCGACTGACACAAGCTCTATAATTAGATTCTCTCTTCGCTCGACCCGAAAGCTCCATTTCTTACAATAGGAAAGGCGTGGTTTCTGCATATTTAACAGCTAACATTTCCTTACACGGTATAAACCTATTAATCTTTGTAATGGAGACGCGTGGTGTTTTAATTCAGTAAGAAATTATTTTTTAATTTTCTTTGAAGACTTACATAATAGACGTTCTGAATTTCTCTCTTAAAATTTCGTATCATCCACCTCATATCCATATCCTTAGAACATATTTCATTACACCCTTTCAAATATTTTGATTTGCTATTTAATTATAATTATATCATATTTAATTATTCATCGCATCTGTGCCCTGTATCCACTCGATTCAAGCGAAATTCGCCGCAGAAAATATTTTGCAGCAGACAATTTAGTTCCATTAACCACATCAGTTCTTCCTGTTTGCTCCAAACTTACACATGAAACACGGACTTAGTCAGGGCTTTCCAAGAGTATTACAGGAACAGCATGATCCATGCATTTAAGACAAAGATAAACGAAAGGCAGAAATAACAAACTCCATGTGACTGCCCTTTTTGAGAAGATAAAAGTCAATGGTTCAAGAAACGCCCCGTAATTTGTAAAAAGAAAAGTTTAATTCTCTACACACCAGAGCCCAAAAGTGGTCATTTTCGTCACTAGTGTTGAAATCGTCCATCAGTACGAGCGGTATGTCATTCAGGCTCGTCAGATGCCGCCTGAGTTGTCCGAGCGCGCTTACGTTGCCTATATTCGCGGCAGTACTGCGCGTTGGTTTTGGGTCCGGGCCCGACGTTTTCCGTGTCATTCTCTTTGGAATGTTATGCTCTACGCATTCGTGCACAGATTTTTGTAATTCTGGTTGTACTTTGCCCTCATATATCGCGACATTTTAAGAAAATCGGGAAATTTTCAAACTTTTTTCAAATTCACAGCCTCGTATCTTTTTGAGTTTTTGAGATACACACTTGGAGGCCAGGATGAGTTGCAACATATACACTCCTCTTCAAAACTACACTTGTTTCACTCAGATCGGATAATTAGTCTCTGAGATATGATCCCGTTTATGGACACGTGTCGAATCCGGAAAGTCGAAAATCGCGGGTTCAATTTGCGCGTGCGCAGTTCGCGACTTCCAGCCGCCACGGATGTCGGAGCGGTACTGGCACACACTTTCATCCTTCCTCTTTAAAGCGAGACTAAGATGGCGACGCTATGTCTATTTTCAGCCGAGTTATTGAAGTTTGAAATTACTTCGACAGAAACTGTCGCTCATTTGGGCATTTTAAAGATGTTTTCACGTCAAAAATCAATCTTAAAATTTCTCTTACTAAAACACACGTGTTAGGATAACGTACGAGGGAGGTAGATAACACTACGGGTCTACAATGAGGTTGAGGAGAAATCAGAATGCAGAGAAATGCGCAGCATCCCAAGCAAGATAAGAACTATTTTCGTTTTCCGTCGCGCAAAACGAAGTCACGATTTCATTAATTCTTATACCGCGTGCCCCATATCAACTTCGCCTTAGGTGTCATTGTGGCAAATGTTTGGCCATGCCGTACTTCTTATACGCACCCCTAAAAGTGCGTATCTACAAATTTGCATAAATATAAGACGAAGAAGAGTCCCACAGAAACACTAATGCCCGATTACTGTCCCATAACAATACACATTTGGAACACCCGTTATTGTATGAGATACGTTGCTGGCTTACAGGAACTACAAGAGTTAGTTACTAACTTTTAACCCAGTAAGGCCACACTTCTGCCATCCCTGGAAGGAACTACGAAAAAATAAGGAACCAACCGAGGTCAATATTTCATTATCCGCAATCAAGAACTTTCTATGTCGGATTTGAGGTTTTCAAGGCGGTGAGTCTGAAGATGGCTGTCTTGTGGGTTGTTGCGCTGCCAAGGATCCCTGAAACGTCGGGAAACTTCTACCAGATTAAACTACGCAACAACCCATCTTCAATAACGTTCTTTCTTAAGAATAAGTTCACTTCGCAAAAATTTTGTTTTAAACCGTTGTTCTAATCAGACAAAGTTTGTTACGAAGGCAGCCTTTAGCTGTCTAGATGGTACACTTACTATCAGGGCCAATAATCTAAAAACAAAAATACAATGGTTATCAAAATCAAGATGTTAGACCATTGTCTTCTTCTCTATCACAGATAAACCTGACCCCACGTCCTACCTCCTGTTCCAGAACAATAATTATCATATAATCAGCTCATGTAAAAACCTTTTGTTTCGTGATGGCAACGGCGTAGATTAATTAAGACATCGAAGAAAGGAAAGTTCAGATTCCCGGGGCCATCACCAATTAAAACAATTTTCTTGGAGACTCTGTGTTTCGAGAAAACATATTCGGGAAGAGAGACGTGTTACAATTCTAAGTATTGTCCACGCGTGGTACAAATGTATCCGTAAAAAAATTCAAATATCTGTTTGGAAATCTCGAGAAAGTGCAGTTTCAACCCTTCAATAGGCTCTGATAACAAACAGACTCGAGGATATAACAAATATTAGCATAGAGACAAGTAAGAGGAACCTATTTAAGTAAACAGACAGATATTGTACATAACTGGGTCCCGATAAACCGGTATGACGACTCCAGCTGCTGCGAAATCCTCTTTTCTCGCGTAAACCACTCAGCCAATCAATACCCGAAGCTAGCTAAAACCTTTCAGACCTCAGCTGGCCTAAACATCATATAAACATTCACTTCTCACCTCAAAGAAAACAAAACACCTCAATATTTAGCGCAATTTGTTCAATACGGTCAAAAACGAAAAAAAAAAATCCATTTACATACACGCAAAAAATAAAACAGCAGTCGTTATAAATGCTGGTTCCTTCAACATAAAATCAATCCTTCGTTACGATTTAATCTTTTCTTAAAAAAATTTCGTACGCATTTTACAGGCGGGCGGACGGACGGGGTGTTGAAATCATATACCCCTGTACTAGGTAAATTGTGATGATCCACATTCCAGGTGGATCAGAACAAGATAGCCATGCACGGTTCCATAACAGGCCCCACGTGCACACCAACACAAAGCGCAGCTGTCGCATTAACGAGAAATCATTTCTATTCGTCAGGGCAAATTTCCTAACCAAACACTTCTGGTCTCCAAAACCCTTGGCTGGATAAATGACAGAAAATTGAAAAAATCTCGTCCTGAAATTCACACAAGAGTACAGTGACTGGTAAAGCCAATTCTGAGAGCTACGTCAATACCACGACAAGGCCAGATCCTGAGATACAGAAATCACACTCTTCACTCACTGACCTTGTAGAAACAAAAGACTAGGAACACGACACACAACACTGTAATCGTAGCGAAAATAAGTTCGGAATATGTTAACTTCGTAAAAATGTATCCATTCAATTTTGTTTATTAAACAGGTCTACAAAATCTGTACGATTGTTTCGGTCAACAACGGTGTCTGCATTTCCGTATAAATGATGGATGCACTGTTTTTTTTTAACAATTTCTCGAAACTTCTACATCCCAACACAGCTAAATCACACGCCTGCGAGAACACACGACACTGCAGTGTAGGAAGAAGACCTTTGGATTACGTTGCTGAGACAATTGCCCTCGCGAGACAGATTAACGAGGACCTTAGAAACAGATGCAAGGCAATTTTAGGGGATTTCAATTCATATAATTTCGCTCTAGCTCAGCTATTCTCTTTTTACAGACGCATCGGATTCAAATTTTCGTCCTAAATCACAGGATCCCTACGTCGCCCCAAACAAAATACACAGCCCTGTCCATTATTTTAACAAATGACGAAACTTCTCTGCCAGTTTCGTGGCCCCACAGTCACTTCAGTCCTGAAGATGGTGACATTATGCATCTCCGAAACTCTGACAACACGTCTGCACGGCAACTGAACTCATAGCCAGTTACACTCAACGTTCCAAGAAGCGATCAGACGGATGATAAGATGACCCCGAAGAACTTCATTACATCGCCCACGCGTGCCTGCATCAGTGTCCCATTAAATAGCATTCACCTGACTAATTTCCTTCATGTTGCCTGTCATTACGTAAAATGCATATTCCGTCGTTTCTTCTATACGCGAACTTCTGTGATAAATTATACGCTGACGACAAATAAAATCATACAAGACTCGTGGCACTAGGAAATGAATCAAATTCCGTCGATAATGAAGTCTAGCTCGCGTCCTACACGGTTGTTACGATATTGATTTCATGTTCACCACACATTTTTTTCATTACAGACGCGCCATACGAGAAATTAGGAATGATAACACGGAACCCTAAAGATTTCCAAGGCAAAACAACCGATATTTTCATAGGGTTTCTATATTAAGAACATAAATTACCGTATGTTTCAGGCTGGTGGAATTTCACGGCCCAAAAGTTCTTCTCAAACGTCCTTATCTTTCTCATAACAATGTAAAGAGCTTACGTAACACAAAACTATATTGTTATCTCACGATGCAGCACAGTGTTAATTGGCAATTATAAAGACGTATAAAGAAACCACATATCAAATCTACACAAATAGTAATGCAACAGCGATGTACTTTCGTAATTATTTTAACCGCACATATCTACCTGAACACCAACAGTCTTGAAATCACTTCATTCTAGAACCAAAAACGTAAGGAAATTGGGGGTAAGCAATACCCAAACTTCATCAACATCAAAGTTTCCTTCTCATATCTCTGTAGGCGAGAGCGTACGTTATAACGAAACCTGCTTTTAATATTTACTTACTACATTTATGCACGCTCCTCTGTTTTTAACACTCACAATCATTCTGTCTAGTTGAGGCGGGACATTAACGATAGCTTAAGAGCACAAAACAGAACACAACCACAGCGCGAATCAATTACCTACGAAATTCATCACGAGTAATGGGAAACACGGAAACTTCGTTCTGTAAACCGATCGATATTTTGTTCCGGACGCTCAGAAATGGGAACAAACTGAAAGGAAAAGACCAGGGTTAGATTCTTCTGTCCTACGGTTTCAGTCCAGTGGCGAACTCTTGTTAACGCGATAGTGAACCTTCAGGTCCCGTAAACTACAGAAATCTGACTAGCTCAACAAATGTTAGCTTCACAACAATCACGAGACTTCCGAGTTCGCTACACCTATCCAGCTCAACAACGTCCAGCAACACTGAGATTACTTCCAACGAATTCGAATCGTTTACTTGTGCGAATAACACGTAACTCCAGGAATATTCTCGCTTTGAAATTAATACGATTTCTGTAGTGAGAAAAACTCGAAAACTACAGACGAAGAATTGTCAAAATCGAAACATTTCTTGAATTCCATTTTCATACAATGCCACAACACACGAAACTTTTATTTTCTTATTTATTTTATCCGTAACAACGTCATCTATTATGAAAATACTCAGAAGTACATCGCTTCTTACATTCCCGTGTCTGTGGCTCTAATCACCACAAACTGCCCCCAACATACCGAGTGGCGTACACATCATGCGTAATTCAATCCCTAATTGGTTCAGGCATTCTACGTCGAGTTCTGATTAGGAACTAGCGTTTAAATAGCGAGATTAAGCCTAAGTGCGGTTTAACAAAACTGACTTAACGATGATAATATCAACAAAATAGACGAGCCGCTTCTGTAAATAAATGAAAACTGGTGCCTTGCCAGTTGTATGAACTTAGGAAATTGATAAATAATTCCAAAAGAAAATGCGGAAGATTCGAGAATATCACTCACGGATCTAACGAAGCCTTGACAAAACAGGCAACACCTGGTCCTAATGCAATACACATCATAACCGTCAAATCGTCGTGCGAAGAGCACAAAGCGTGGGACTTGGCAACAATTGGCCACTTTCACTTGCTCTATACTCGCTCATCGACGGCTTGACGAAACCTGGCTAAGGATTACAATTCACTTTTCACTTGAATAAAATTAAGCAGAATATTCAAGACCGTTTCCTTAATATCACGAAACGAAATCAGATTAATAATACCGTGTAAGATAAAACATAACATCCTGGTGAAAGACTGATCACACCGTTCTCCCAAATGTTCACTACTGAATAATAATATACCGTAAGTGGAAGCAATATCGATATATCGCACTAGAACACAATCCCGAAAACCTTAAGATATTCCAACTCATTTTCAATACTTCCCAAAAGATTCTTTCATTTAATGTAGCAATTTTAACCTTAAACACAAAATCGGAAAACCCAAATTGTTCACTTTCCACACGACAAATTTTTTTAAAAAAGTAAAAGACGATGGTGTTAAATACACTTTGAAACACAAATTCAAACACCCATCTTAAATTTGCATTGACGATAAAACAATCGATCGTTTAGTACAGTTCACCTCACATTAGTTTCTGGGGACGACAAATGAATTGAAACTCACCTGGGTAGCATCCGTATAATGTGTGGAAGAATTTTTGTTGATCAGCTGAGATCCAAACATTGATATTCCACTGGAGGTGGGGCTGCTATAGACCGACTGGTATCGTCCTGTTGCGGCAGCATTATTTTCGTTATAAGAACTTTCACTAAGAACACCAACAAATACTACACACTTTTAATTTAATTTGAATGCGTCTAAATTATATTTCACGGAGATAATTCGTAGCAGTACAGTGAAAACTCCCTTTACTTTAGCCAAATATTTTTAGTAATATTACGAATTTCAGACACTTCCACGTATTTGCGGGGCAACTCCCGTCAAACTTTCTTGCAGATCCATTTAAACTAAACGTTCTTCCTGTCAATGTAACACGACGACTGAAGACTCCGCGTGTCCGCGTAATGCATACCTACCAACCGATAGTCGCACACATCTCTACGTAGCGAGTTCTCGACCAATCAAAACCTCGAATGGGAGGAGTTTCGCCCCTTCAAGTGGGAACTCTATGTATCAGAGATAAAGCCGACAGCCTGAGCTGTATAGAAGCTGTAAGAATTATATAAGTCGTTGAACCACAAAAAGTTAATAAACTTTATAAGTAAACGCAATTATCACTTTTCACACATGTTACAGCACCCGTGTAATTTAAACATAATAAACACATTTTCCTTTAAACATCATTGGTACCTTAATTAATGTCGTGCTTATGAACTTTAAAAAACAGGGTAATGTGTTTATAAGACCACATGGGGTCGTAAGCCAACATATGAAACTGTCTACTCTCGTTACACGTTAAATTTGACTGAAGTTGTTTTTCCGACCCGTACAGTTCAACAGACAAGTAGAAAGTGAAGCTTTATCCACATACCTACATACCCCGCTTGAAGCGCCTAAATGTTTCGTCTTTCCGCCGTCAGATGTCAGACAAGACCTGACAAGCTGGAGTGTGTAGTACACATGCAGTATTGCTACTACCTTACGAACACGTTTCAATGGCGGTGGAGGGCATGGGTGAAGATACCAAATTTGTTGGAAACTTGTATTAAACAATCTATTTCTTCTCATCACCTCACAATTACTCGCGATAGCAAAGGCAATTATTTTTCTTGGTTCAACGAATTCATGCCAGGTCGAACAGGTGAGGTTTCAGTGGTTTCTTCCAAGTTAAGGTATCACAGAGATACAGCTTCGCACACTTCAAGGTTGTGTAAGCTTCGATTGGCAGCGCAGTTACGACGTTCAGTGATCGCAGTTCGAGAAGCGCTTATTTTTTACGTAAAAAATTACCCAGTAATAAGTGTTCCTCTGAAGGATACGTTCCCTGTGTCACCCGACATCTGCAAGGCCGTCTGTAGAAAGACCTGGTGCAGCAGAGGCGGGTGAGGCACAGATGGGTAGGGTCAAATTTAGAAAAAATATGTTCAAATTTTCGAAATATAAAAAAACTCTGCAAATCTGGTGAAAAGCGCAAAAAACAAAAAATTTTCGGAAAATTCTAGAAAAATTTAAAAGTTGAAAATTTTCAAAAATTCTTAGTTTTGTGCGCTTTTTGGACGATTTCCTAGGTTTTTGATTTTCCGAAAATTTTCGAAAAAATTGAAATTTCTTTTTGAAAAATTTCAAAAAAATTCAAAATTTTAAAAAATTAAAAATGGTTGCAAATGGCATGAAAAGCGAAGATAACTACAAATTTTCGAAATTTTCGGCAAAAACTTTGAATTTGAAATTTTTCAAAAAATTTTGGTTTTGTGCGATATTTGGACATTTTCCTACATTTTTTAATTTTTTGAAAATTTTGAAAAATTTTATCTCTTATCAAAATTTTCTCCACACTATCCCGGCCAGGACCGTCTGTGTACGACCCGGTCACTTCCGTTCCCTTTCTCTGAGGGACGCGGAGTCTGCCGAACTCGCTCTCTGCAGGATACGTTCTCTGTGTCACCCGACATCTGCCAGGTCGTCTGTGGAAAGACCTGGTTCGGCAGAGGCCGGGTGAGGCACAGACCGAAGCAAGCAGAGGTGTGATTTTCCGAAGTTTTGAAAAATTTTCAAACTTTTAAAAAATGTAAAAATGGTTGCAAATGGCATGAATAGCGAAGATAACTACAAATTTTCGACAAAAATTTTGAATTTGAAATTTTTCAAAAAATTTTGGTTTTGTGCGCTATTTGGACATTTTCTTAATTTTTTTTATTTTTTGAAAATTTTGAAGATGCCTGCGTCATCAGGGCAGTATGACCTCTGAAACGTTGGTAAACATTGACCAGACTTCACGGCGCAATAACCCAGAAGTTAGAAATATTCATACTCATCGCTGTGAAAACCACAAATACTATATGGGGTATATATTCGATTAATTTACTTCTTCATTAACAACTACAGTCGAGTTGTAACTATTAAGAAATTTAAATGATGAATCGGGATGGGTACGAGAGAAAGTGGCAAGTGACAATCTTTAAGGCATTAGCATTATGGGACTAAGGAAATCCACAAAAATCTCATTTTGGATAGCCAGTTTAAGATGGAATTCAAATAGAGCAATCCAGTTGCTAATCTACAGACTTTTCTCACAAGAAATGATACAGTCAACATCGGACATTACAACAAGGACTAGTGATCACCAAATGTGTAATGGCGCTGAAGTGCCATAGCGACATGCTGTGTGAATATTTTCGTTTATTTATTTATTTGTAGTGTTCTGTCTGACGACAGGTCCATATATCATGAACAGGATCCTCCCATCCTTTTCTCGGACTGGGACCTGTTCATATACGTTCTTGGCAGATGATCCAGAAGTGGTTTGCCATTGCCTTCTTCTGTGTGTGAATGGAGTAATTGTTGGGATGCCACGGAGGAAATCTCCGTGTTGCCTAGACCACGGCCTTGCCCAACACAAGTTATAAATTCGGGCACCGCCGGGAATCGAACCCGAGACCCCAGGATTACAAGGCCAGCGATCTAACCACTAGACCACCTCATCTTATTATTATTTAGTGTTCTGTCTGACGACGGGTCCATATGAACAGGATCCTTCCATCCTTTTCTCTTCTTGGACTGGGACCTGTTCATATACGTTCTTGGCAGATGATCCAGAAGTGGTTTGCCATTGCCTTCTTCTGTGTGTGAATGGAGTAATTGTTGGGATGCCACGGAGGAAAACTCCGTGTTGCCTAGACCACGGCCTTGCCCAACACAAGTTATAAATTCGAACCCGTGACCCCAGGATTACAGGACCAGCGTGTTCGGCTGCATGGAGTCTATTTTCTAAGTAACAAGTCCCACAAAACATATACAGACTAAAATAATGCGTGAGGTTCATAACATGACCAAATCTGCGTTTATGACATTTCATATTCTGACGTTACGAGTTCTGGGACATTGCGCCGTGTACTTTGGTTGAAAGTGGCTAAAAGTACCTTCATCATCAAGTCGGTGAGGCATCAAAGACCTCTGAAACGCCTATAAACTTCTGCTAGACTACACGGCGCTACAACTCAGCCGTGAGAACCTCAAATTCTACTTTGTGCGAAGTAATCGGAGAGCCCCAGCTTCACAGTTTTCGGGCCGAACTGCTTCCCTTCGTCTCATCGTCATTCAACTGTTCTTGTGTGTAGCAACTCCATGTTAAATAGGCGTGAAGTGGAATTATAAATAGAAGTGTCCCAACGCTAGATGCAATATTACAGAATCGACACGCGACAACTTTCATCCTTTGATGAACTTCACATAAATAATGTAAAGACGCTGATGAATTAATCAACGACACGCACACTACGCTTCGATCAGGTACACTATCGATACACGATCAGTCCTTACGTGCGTCTCAAGTCTGGTTAGATGAGCGACTTTACACAGGTTGCTGCTGCTTCTTGTAGCTTTTAAAGATTGGAAGTGTTGGCCTGATTTCAGTAATAATCCATTGTAAAATTATGCATCGGCTTTGACATTAGGTAGGACTCACTGGACATACGTATTCCTCCGAAATATATCCAACATCGACTTTTTCACCGCCGTGAGAGCCTCATGTATCATTTTGTTACTTCATATTTGTTTTATATTTCCCTGGAAACGGATGTACATTGAAGTGGAAAATGCTCCGATATGGCTAGCGGTACTTCGGAAATCACAGAAATTTTAAAAATAAAAAATAAAAATATTATTATTATTATTATTATTATTAAAGTACCATACCAATGTGATGCAACTGAAGGGGGTATTAATAATACTGCACTTCCGGATGGCCTGGCTTCTATACCAGGATTTACCACTAGTATTACCCGTGTCGAGATTATTGGCCACGGAGAGCAATCTGCATATTTATTTACTGCTTATTTAATGACGTTATAAATAGCTCAGTTTATGTAGCATCGAATGTCAGTATGATTAATGACTAATAGATTCAAGACAAAGTGGAAAGGAGTGGTTATGAAATATTTTGGGTACTGTCTCAAGATTATCTCAAAGGGAATGACCAAACACGGAGTCTGATTTATGCAACTGGATTCCAGATTGAGAATCGAAGCCGGGACCTCACAAATAAAATAGAGTGCCAATCCTTCCGTCGCTAATTTCTGCGTTGTAGGACCCTTGGTATTTTCAATTACAAAATAGGTACGAGTCCTTCAGAACGGGTTAAAGTTATTTTGTCATTTTTCGCAATACTGGTCTTAACGGTGGAACATTATATTGATTATGCTGAAAAATGGGGTACAGAATGTGACATCGACGATAACTGATAACAGGAAATGAATAATAGTTCTAGAGCAATACAGAACAAAATGGTTTAATATTGAATGGCACACTGATGATGGCACAACAGGGCTGAAAGGCGTATGTCAGAATAAGTGACAAGTGCGAATAAACACTGTTGGTAGGTACGCGAGGTCAATACAATTAATTTCAAACCGCACTGTATAAAAGGGCATAAGACGCTGAACTAAACTTGCTCGATTTAATATTACCTCGTACTAAATACAGGGAGAAAGTATAGTTTAACTCCTCAGCGCCTGAACGCGCCGCAACCCAACTGACCTGAACGTTTCGCGGACAACATGAAAATGACATTATTGCATTTTCAGCGCGTATACTGCACAGGAAACAATGGAAACAAGATTGAAATGTTTATAAACAAGATATCTGCCACTTCGCATACCTCATTGTTATTTACATTAATTTACTATGTACCGTCGCATTGACGAGCCGGGATAGCTCAGTCAGTATAGTGACTAGCTACGGGCTGGACGGCCGGGGTTCGAATCCCGACGGGGGGGGGGGGGGCAGAGGAATTTTTTCCTCTGGCCTCTGCGTCCAGACCGGCTCTGGGGCCCATCCAGCCTCCTCCACAATGGGTACCGGGGTCTTTTCCTCGGGATAAAGCCGGCCGGGGCGTGCTGACCACTCACCCCCATCTAGTGCCGATGTCAAGAATGAGTAGGAGCTATACCTCCACTCCCCCCCAAGCGCCTACATGGCGTATAGTGGGACAAACTTTACTTTACTTTACCGTCGCATTGAAGAATCACACAGCTCAGTAGGAATCTGTTTATTTCTTCACTGTACTTTCGTTAAATATTCACCATATCGAAAAACATTACAATAGAAGTTACAGAATCTAGAAGGATATTTACTTTAAGCATTTAAAAACTTTCGTAAGAGGAGCCATTTTTGAGAAAGTGGACAAGTTCCACGCAAGCTTTATGCTTGGTACGGTTTACACTCACCTCGAAAATATAACACAGATCTCCTAGCACAAAAATTCATCCAATTTTGTTGCACAGGTTCGAAGATCAAACATGCACAAACAACCTATAGTACACTTTTGGTAGTATAGTATTTGATGTTCTCACTGCGGTGAGTGCGAAGATTGGTGTCTTCTGGGTTGGAGTGCTTAGTGGTTTTGTAGAAGTTTGCCGACGTTTCAGAGGTCTCTGCTACCCTCATCAGGGCACTGTGATATAAATTATAACACTCTATACAACAGTCCGAAATACGTTTTACAACAAATTTCAAAATTTACTGGTTCACAAAAAACTCTGTCGCTTTATCAGATGCATTTCGGCAACAGAGAGCGTTCCCGAGGAAACCAACAACTGTTATCCAGCGGACAGCAAAGTGCAGGTCAGGATCACCGTTACAGTCTGTTCCGTTGGTCAGACTGACGTCATCTCGGTGTTCACTGAGGCACTGGCAGTGCTGGACCACTGCAGAACATCTAACATTGGGGCTAGTGACCGTTTTGTGGCAGGGGTTACAACAGAGTTGGGCCAGTGACAACGAATCACTACGCTGGTATTTACTGTTTCTTAACAATATTTTGATAAATTTACGTTGAGGTTAGAACGCAGTCTGAATGTTTCCTGCGATGATGCTGGGATAAGCCGCCTGGGAGCTGGAAAATTTTCGTAACGAGTGCGTCCGCAATATAAAAGAAAAATAATATCAGTGATTCAATCGACGAGGATTAGATGGGCACAAGATGTAGCACGTATGGGTAAAATGTGAAGCGCGTAGATATTTTTGTCTCTCTCCCCTTGTCTATTTCTTTTCAGCCTCTTTTTCTCTCTCTCTCTCTTCCTGTTTACCTCGCTCACTCTCTTACTTTATTTCTCTTTCGTTACACCTTAGTTCTTTATTCGAATCCTGACACGGGTTTCGTAATGTCTACGCAATAAATATTCAACCGCTAACTTTAAGATGATTGCTGCCTGTGAGGAATCGACATTACTGAAAGTGTACTCGATTAAAATCAGCGGTCATCCGGGTTTTAGTGCCGTGTAATTTTGTAGGTGGTTACCAGTGTTTCGCGGTCCAAAGTTAAGGGCTTCATCTGTGACCCGGTACGTGGCTAGTCTCAGGGTAAAAATAGCATCGCTTCCCTATTTTCTTTTCCATAACCCACATACAGACTGTGACCGTCAAGAAAATCTCCATTACAGTCTGAAGGTATTGTTTTCACTCCACCCAAACCAAGATCGTACTCTTGTAACATACGATAAGTATGCAATACTGGAGAAGGGTGGGGGAGGTCCTTAAAATTTCAGTTGGGATACTGAAGAATAAGCTGGACCTTGGGGAAATCAGTTGTATCAACGCGGATAATGTTCTCCTGTCCACTGGACAGACGCCACATTCAGGATGCATAATTACCAGGCAGCTCGTTAGTTGTTTTGGTATCAGAGTCATAAATAAATATTTTACCCCGTCATTTGTTAATCTGCACTGTGCTGTGCCGCATTTTGGCCACTTCGGTTTCCTGCCCGAAACGACCCGGAAATGGTCTTCAAAGCAATATTTGAATTTCCAATTCATATCTGCTGAAAAGAAAGAACTGCGTAACAGCCATTGTAGTCTGCTTAACATAACAATTACAGAGGAAGAGGTTTACTGTTACTCGTTTGCGGATAAGTAAAGTAAGGTAGGCGGATGGGGTTGAGCGGTCAGTGTCACGTCCCAGCCACAGGCATTGGTGTCCGATGGTAAATCTCTTCCACAAAAATGCAGTTGCACAAAGACAGCGTTATTCCACGGCTCTTACTTATAAGCCCTTATTCTCACGGCAACAGACGCATCCCATCAGCAGGACCACCGACGTGACGAGGAAGGCAACTGCTATGAACGGCGTAAGAGTTGTCCATAATGTCACGTTCTCCGCGCCTGCAACACAAAACAACAAACGCACAATTACAGGAGTTGTCCTTAGTCTCTTTAGGTGGCAAAAGGCTGCAGACCGATACAGAAAGAAATTAAATTCACCCGAAAACATTCAGTATAGACTCGAATGTAGTCACGAGGGGCATTTTAGTAACGCGGGCAAAAAATTAAGCGCGTTCCTGACCATCGCGACCCACTTTCAGAAGTGTGTAAGACGATGCAATTTAGCGACCATGTGACTTTCTGCAAACAAATATTTTAAAGACATAAGAACGAATGTTGTGCTGGAATCGTTGGTCTGAGTTCAGTCACTATCAAGTCTGTATGGAAAAGTCAAAACGAGAACTTCTATATCAGCTCAATGTGGTTAAGCTAGAGAGAAAGAAAGAAATTAATATGTGTATAGTCTACACTAGTATAGATTCAGACTACACATGTCGGATACGAACTAACATCAAAGTTTCGCATCATCGAGCAGAGTAATGTAACTGTCGGAGTAAGAAAATCCAGAGCAGTTTGCAGATAATCTTATCAATATGACTTCAGATAATGACTATTAAGAAACCGTGTCGTTAAGCTCATAATTACCTACGGGAGCAAGGCACAATTGCAGTTCGTGCTTACTATTAATATTATAAATCAGAAGAGTGTCAACGTAGAGAAATCTTTCACAAGAAAGTAAGGCACGCGGTTGGAAGAAAATCAAATGTAATTACCAACAGCACTACACTGACGAATGCCACAACTGCGCCCGCCCTCGACGTCCAGAGAACTCAATGCAGTGAAATGGCACTTCTGCTTGGTATCTACAAGAAGCAGTTTTTATCACGCAATTTCAGCAGGCCCCACCTATTCCAAAAATTCGCTGATTCAATCACAATCACGGTAAGAACAAAATACTTTTACAGAAACCCCTTCTATTCAATTAGACGATTTATTGCCTTGCGAGCCCCAATTTCCTATTCCCAGCGCCTCTTTGGCCAAACTCTTAACCCTATGGGGTTTATCCTCAGCGATATGACTTACTTCTAGGTCTTCCTACGTCTCTTTCTTCTCAGTGGGCATATTTTATTGGACATTTTAGCGTCGTATTCCTCTTCATTCCCTCTGTAATTTTTCTTATATTCTCACATCTCAGCTATCAATTAAGTTTCTTATTTCTGCGATTTGTAGTTCATTAAATTTGTTTCAAGCAGTGGTCTAAGATCTCTCGTAGGCGCAATCCTCGTACTCTGACTACCTTCCTTATATCCCACGTTCTAATTCAAAAGAGGACATGAGGGTTGAATACAATAGAGTGTAGCCCCACTGATATTTCTGTTCTCAATTGCTTTCAAAAATGTTGAAAACAATTTATTTAATTAGAAAGTGTCAAATTATTAAAGTCACCTGAGCAACTTCATGCTACCCTTACAGAACACCTCCTGTGTAAGTTCTGTTTAGCCTTTACCAGGAGTCTATAAGAATCCATTGAAATATATTACTGAATTTATTGGTGTGTTAGTGCTCTATCTTATTTTGTGTGTATGCGTGTGCACGTGCATTGACATTAAATAAAAATTAACTGTAAGTAAAGAAATATTAAATCCAGCATGTATATTTCATTCACATACTCAGAAATTTTTGTACATTTATTGTATCTGAAAGTGAAACTTTGATTATTTGTAAACAATTTTACTGATGCTTGGATGAGTGTGAGCCCTGCCAGACTTTCCTTGTGCTCCAGCACTTGTCCCACAGCTGCTGGCTGTCTATCTTTTGTTGTCAGTAAGCTGCATTGAATTTTCACTTTTTGTCTGTTTTTAATTATGTGTATTCATTTACATTGACTCTTAAAGTAGAGTGGATTTAATTCTGTATTCACTGTTGTATGGTATTTTTTCCCTATTATTTACAGTATCATACGTTAATAATCTCAAACAATACAGCCCATCCTCGAGTGTATTCTTGTTTGTGTGTCTTATTGGGGTAATTCTGAAAATTACAGCTAGCAGGGCTATAGTTAAGAGTCAACAAACCAGCTTCTTCTTCATCATCTATTGCTCTCTGGTCCGTATTCGGTCCATGGCCTCCTCAATTGTCCTATTCCTTCGGTCCGTCTGTCCGAGGTTTAGGTTTCGGAACATCTTCCTTTTTATGGTGCAAGGTTGCTGGCCTTGCGACCAACCCGGAACCTGGAGGACCACGGTACCTGTCTTAGTCTGACCTCTCCTCCTCGACTAATCTGGCTAGGGAGGCCCTACCAGTAGCTATGCTACCGCCAGCATAGCTCTTGGGGTCACTGAGGTACACAAGCCCCACCACCACGACAAGGTGCAGCTAGCAGGGGTATAGTTAAGAGTCAGCAAACCAGCAGTGTGTGGCCTTGTAATCCTGGGGTCTCGGGTTCGATTCCCGGTGGTGCCCGAATTTATAACTTGTGTTGGGCAAGGCCGTGGTCTAGGCAATACGGAGATTTCCTCCGTTGCATCCCAACAATTACTCCATTCACACACAGAAGAAGGCAATGGATCATCTGCCAAGAACGTATATGAACAGGTCCCAGTCCGAGAAGAGAAAAGGATGGAAGGATCCTGTTCATATGGACCTGTCGTCAGACAGAACACTTTAAAAAAAAAACATAAATCCAGGTGGTAATAAATTTTATTATAATTGTTACCTTCAGCATGTGCTGAGGAGAACATTCAGACCTGACAGGAATGAAGTAACACAAGAACGGTAGAGCGGCACGAGATGTTGTTCAGGGGAAGGACCGACGAGGCAATGTCAGGTCAGGCCCATGTGGACATAACACCCAAGAATGTTGCAGAAGTGGAGGAAGCTGTGTCTGTGGATAAACACTGCAGCATTCATTCACTAGCAGTGCAATTCAATGTATGCATCAACACAGAATCATGTGATGCCTGGGATATTTTAAGGGGTGCACCCAATAGGTCCAACAAAAGCTACAGCACGACACTACTGGTGGAGCATTTGCAGTTCTACCAGACAGAGGGCAGTGATAACAAGTGATACAGCCACTTTGAACCCATAGCAAAAGCTTTAAGCATGTAACAGAAACATCCATCCTTCCCCCACCACAAGATATTCAAGTCCCAACAATCTGAAGGGAAGGTCATGCTGACTTGTCTGATATCACACGACTGCTGATGCTGGTGTTCATGGACCCTAACATCACCATAAACGACTAATCACTAAAGAAACACAAGGAAAATATTTTCTGACACTGTTCAGTATGGCTCTGCATACAATGCATTCACATACACAATACATTTAAATGAAAGAAAATTAAATATAAAAAACAGCAAAGGATAATATATTTGGAAACATGCACTCACTCTCTCTCTCTCTCTCTCTCTCTCTCTCTCTCTCTCTCCACCTTCACAAGCAGCAGTACAGGACTTTCCAGCACTGCAGCCTTCACATTCCACTTGAACCGATCTCCAAGAATACGGATGAGTGGACCCGTGATATGAACCACAGATGGCTGGAGAGCTTGAGCACTGGTCAGTTTTATCACTTCACCTAGGCCCTGTGCAGCCTGCTCTTTTATCTCAGGAAGCCCATTAAGAATAGCTTCACGAAAAATAGGAAGAATCGGCATGATGCCCTGCAAACAGAAAATGTAATCAATGGCCAATTTTTAGGCGCATTTGTAAATGAGAGTATGCATTTCAATCACGGGAAGCCCCTATAATAAAACCTTTCAGTTTATCATCAAAACTGAATGCTCAGTTTACTCCTATGCTCACTTTGAAGTAAATAAATAAAACAAAAGTCAGAAATTTAGAAAACAGTGATAATAACAACACTAACAATATAGCATCAACAATACAACTCTCTATTTAAATGCGCTAACTCAACGGCTACAGGAGAAAATTATAGATAAAACATACACAAAAAACAGAAAAAAGTGAAAACAAAACTAAATTAAATACAATGTCAGACAATGCATCTGGCATCCCAAAGGAAGGACCTAAAATCCATATTTCTATCCAGTAATTTTTATGGTGGCAATTTCCTATGCCTGTCATGTTTAAAGCTGTTACTTCACGGTTGTTTGACTCTCCATCATGTGTGCGTGGCGCCACTGCTGACAGTCCTCTTACTGGTAAGAGAACGCAGCTTGTTTCTTTGAACGCGTTCAGTCAGAGGATAGCGTAAGTTGTGGGCTCTTATGTCCTTTCAGATAATAAAGATTATTACTAGGCCAGATTTTAGAGGTGTTTCAATTTTTCATAAAAAAACAAATTGTGAATTGTAGATATAGCATACCTCAACATATGACAATAATATACCTTTGGTAAGCAAAAGCCAGGAAGCAAATCTTGTCCTTTTAAATCACTGACAGCAAAACGCACGGCCGGTCGTATGTCCCCAACATGAGTGGTTTGTTGGGAAGAGTCCAGAGTCTGTAAAACAAAAAGTATTCCAGCATAATACAGGAAGATTGAAAGGGAAGATTCGTGTCTACAATCGGAATACATAAAAAAATTTATATGCATTTCTTATAAGGGACATACAGTATTTGGATAAATACGGCATTAATCTTATAATGTTAGAAAATCAAATATGGCAAAAGTAAAATTTTTCTGCCTCTATTATTAAGCTCCACACCTTAGACATGTGGGGTGGTGGAGGTATATATCCATTCTTCCGTGTCCTCAGCAGTAGATAGAGGTGAGTGGCCAGCTTCATGCACCAACCACTTTACCTACCCCATAGGGAAAGGTTCCCTGGTACTTACCCACTGCAAAGGATGCTGTGTGCACCCTAGAGCCAGTCTGGATGCAGAGGATTAGGGGAAATTATTTTTCCCCTGCCAGGAACTGAACCTCTGTCATCCAGCTTGTAGCCAGTCACTATACAGAGACTGAGCTAACCCAGCTCCTCATAAAAATTAAATCTGAGAATTTAAATTAATCCCTACCACTTACATTTGCATAACCTAATTATTACACAGCATTCCTTAATTAAATAAACCAAACTGAATTACCAAATAAACAAATTAAATTTTACCTGTTGCTTTATATGGATATGAAACTTGGTATCTCACCCTAAAAAATGTATACATCAATCAACAACAAGGTGTTAACTGATGCACATACAATATAAGAGGGAGGGCACAATGCTTGGCACTCTTCATTAAATCAGGGAGAATAAGATGGGCAGGACGTAAACAATGCATGGGAGAGGTATGAAACACAAAATTTCATTCAAGAAACCTCAGCGAAGTTACTACCTGCGACACTTTGGCACAGATGACAAGACAATATTAAAATGGATATTAAGACAAAAACAGCGATGAGATTTAAATTGCATTCAACTAGCTCTGTACCTTGGTAACAGCACTGAGAACTTCCCATGCCATCTGAAACACATCAGAATTTGAGTCTGTGAACATAAGTATTAGGCCTCGCAGAAGCTGTGGCACATACTGAGAGTAGTCAGCATGAATGAGCCGACAGAAGGCGCAGAACGTCGGAGCTCCACCTTGTCTGACCGAGTGGACCCCATCAGCTGGTCCATGATTGTCCGAATACCAACTTCATCCGTCACTGACAGTATTCCAGCTCCTGCAGACAAGACCAACAACCAGGTTATGTTAAGATATGCATAAGCTGCACTCAACTTGAATTATCCGCCTGTTGTGAAAATGTAAAATAAATTAAGTTGGCCTGTTATGCCGAGGTCAGCCTCCACTCAGATTCAATTTCTATAACTTCAATCAAATTATCTTAATGTCAAATTTCTTCCCTTTAGCTTTCCTCCTTCTAGTTTCAATTCCCTATCAAAACACTTTTCCTAACCACATAAGTATATGATACAGAACAATCTCAGTATAATGAACTTCTGTGGACAGACAAATTATATTCGCTACAATCACATCTCATTACAATGATAGGCAATATTAATGAATATGACTGAAGTGTAGTTTTCTGAACGATTTCCAGCAACACAAAAAGTGCAATGACTATGTGCAGTTCGTTACAGTTATCTCTTTCCACCTTCTCATCACAGAAAGTGATCCCACATTCACATTTCATGCATAAATACAGTGTTACGCATACAGATTCATCTGCGCCAAAATGAATTCTATAAATTCCCGGTGAAACATCTTTTGAAAGCTGTCACCCTATCGCCGAAGCTGTGGTCCGAGCATATAGCAAAACACTTCACATACACTTTGAAAGGAATTTATATCTGTCCGCAATAAGTTTCACAACAATAAATTTCGTAATATGCTAAGCACCACTCCCACTTCTAGCATATCACTTTCATTCTTATGAGTTTCAACAAGCAATGCTTGTAAAAAAAACCCTTCTTTGATACATTCATAAACAGAATTATACCCTCCCACATTTTTCATATCCAATAATCTGTCTAAATATCAGATTTGTTGTATAAAGTGAAGCTTTCGTGGCGATGGAAGTTGATGAAAGACTCTCGGGTAACAAACCACCTGACGCGGCTTGGCACCCGAGAGTATTTCATCATCAGATGTGTTGTTTGCGCTGTAAGACCATGACTCTCCAAAGTCATGAGCTTACCAAGTAAGACAGCATGCTCTATTCATTTATTTAGTAGCCTACATTTATGAGTGAGATCATCAGATGTTTACCTGAGCCTGTGTTTCTGAAACAAAGCTTCTCATTCATTCTAGTAATAATAGCATCTTGAAAGTGTTTGCAGTTTCATTAATTGATGTCACATAACACCAGCCTGTTGCTGAAAAAGGGAGGCAGACTACAGATGAATGACGTATGCGGCAAATTGCATTGACGGGTTAAATAATGGCTCACCTGGGCCTCATGTGTTGTGCCTTGGGCCATAGACAGAGCTGCCAGAAGTGCAGATAATACTTTATAAGAGCTTCGCCTGCCACAGAGGCAAGAATTGATAAAGCCTTGGTGTTTACTCGTGGAGGAGCGATAAGCTGTGGAACAAGGTACGGCAGAACCACGCGTGACTTTATGGCCGTCACCTGCCGTAACCCCTCTAGCGCGGACTCTGCAACCTTCGGGTGTGGGTCAATCTGAAAAAGAAAAAGTTTTCAATACTCCTTAAAACAGAAACTGACATTCCTTCCCATATGTAACTTGCAACTATAAAATTTTCACCAAGCAAATGGACTCTAATCAGAGGTATTTATGCACTAGTACCACTGTAGAGATCTATAATGATTAAAAACACACATTTCCCTTCAAACATCTGAATTTACTCATTTTGTTATCCATTTCCAATTGCTCTTCGTATGAGATCCACACAGAAATCTTGAAACATACAGCTAAATAATATACAACTGACCAGTTGAAATAAGTATTTGTGCAAAACACAACATACGAAAAATATCATGACTGAAACTCACATATTTAACCTGTGTAACAACACTGCCCCCTGCCCTATCTTCTTGTCTACCAGTGAATATGGATGCCAAAGCAACGTATAGGCTTTAGCTTCATTCTGTCATGTAACACAAATAAAAGACAAAAGCTATTCACCCAGAGTGACATTAAATATGAATTTGCAATGGCATACCAAATGGTTGAGCATTGCCGGAAGGATGTCATCGAGTGCTCGGCCTCACTTCTGGCAGCGGATCACACAGTGGGCACCATGTCTTTGCTGGTAGAAGCCATTATCTCTGAGAGACCAATACACACTCCCTGTCTCTGATCTGGTTGATCCGACTCCAACCCCTTCACCAGAATCGGAATGATCTCTGGCAGCACCCGTTCGCCTAGTTTCCGCACTAGATCTCCTAAAGTACGGGCTGCAACCTGTCACAAAAACAAATAAAATTGCTGATAGTTCTGACAGTTATTATTGAGTAAAGTGTGCTGCCTAAAATCATACCTTTTACGCAGCTCTTAATTGTAATAGTTAAAAAATACTTACTGCAGATCCTTGCTTTTGATACTGAAAAATAAACCTTGTGCTTTTTAGATAATTTATAACACTACTTTCTACACTTATACATCACAAAAACAAAAGAGAGGAGGAATGTGGCAACATAGTTCGAGATACTAACCCAGAATTTGAATCGTAAGACCAAGGAAAACCTGTGATACAAACACATCCTACTATACAGTGACATTTAGTAGTAGTAGCAGTATAGGATTTATAGATGCAGAACTGGCTCAAGATTGTCTCTAACAGCTGGTCTTGATAACATTCTTTTAATATAAAATCAGGTACTTGGTATTGAAGAAGCTGTAATTTATTGTACTGACCAGAAAAATAAGCGATTATGAAGCACACGTTTTACATTGTATTCAATTAAATACAGAATACATTAAAAACACTTTTCAAATAAATTTATGAACCTTAAAAAGAAACATAATCTTCTTCCTGTATCTACTGTCTCTGCAGTAAGCCATCGATTACAATGAACCAATTCAGGCTACAATGAAACTCGTTCAAAAGCCAAAACACTTCACTTCTAGGAAATCAAATGGTTTGGAACATGAACTATGAGAATGATCAGACAAGAGCATCCTACATGTTTGATTATGTGATAAAGCTCAAGTGTAAATTACCTTAAGTGGAGGTGAAGAGTCACTTGATAAAGTGACCAAAATGTCTGCAGAGCACAGGTCTTTGTTTTTACAATACTGTGAACAGCGGTAGAGCTGACACCTGTCACCACTGTACAATGACTGTCATTTACACGTACGAACAACGTGCACAATCTTACACATTCCTTTATTATTATTATTATTATTTAGTGTTCTGTCTTACGACAGGTCCATTGCTCTGCCCAAAAAGAGCTCTCCAGTTTTCCCTATTCTCGGCTTCTCGCTTTAATTCCTGGAACGTCATCTTCTTTCCTTGTTTCAGATCGTCGGTTAGCTGTATCAGTCTTCTTCCCAGTCCTCGCTTTCCTTCAACCTGGTCTTCGGTGATATCACTCAGTAACCCATTCCTTCTCATAATATGTCCCAGCCAGTTAGCTTTCCTTCGTGTAATCGCCTGCAGAATGTTTCTTTGCTCGTTGACTCTCCTCAATACTTCTTCGTTGGTCACTCGATCCGTCCACCTGATCTTCTCTATTCTTCTCCAACACCACATTTCAAAACTCTCCAGGTATTTCTGTTCCTTCTTCCTGAGTGTCCAAGTCTTCCTTTATGGCAGTCTAAGTCACGCACCTTCGGAGGTCTCGCAGTTGGTTCGCACACAACCTGACAAAAGAGAAATCACATACTAATTACAGTATACATACGGTACTAGAATATATTTTCACTTTGTTACAATCTCAGTAAAGGGAATCTCAGTAGTAAATATGGTGTTTAATGACTGAATTCATTAACTCTGACTCCAAGTCTTCTCATTAGCTAAGTGCGTAATCCTACAGAATTGACACACTTTCAGTTGCCTCTTGCTGTAACCAATAACAATGCACTGTGCATATTGTTTCAATTACCAGGACCTATTCCATTTTAAGTACCACTAATAATACAACAATAAACTGATAACTAGTAGGTACTGCTGTATTACTGAACATTACATTTTGAAACTGTAAATTTCATGAAAAAAATTTAATAAGTAGCAGTAGTAGTACACAGTTTTAAACAAAAATTTAATGAAAATTCAATGATATGTGTTAACTCCATTAATTGCAATAATAGTTTCGTAGTATTTTCATATAATTCAATTCAATTAATTCAATTCAATTAATTTATTTACGTGTTTGCCAACAGCAAGAAGCCAATAACAGGCAAACACTGATAATATATACAATAATAGTGAAATAAAAATTAAAAATATTACACAAACGGATTAACTAAACTTATAAATATACAGTATTAAATATAACTGCCAAGTACAGGCAAACCCAAAATAGAAACAATATTAACACAGAGCAAAAAATGAAGGAATATAAATAAAAACAAATAATCCACGTAGGGAACACTAATATAATTGTAAAACTTTAAAAAATATAAAAAGACAGATAACCAAGCTAGATCATTTCCCTTGTTGAGAACGTTCGCTCAAGGGAGACAATGTTTGTGCTAAATACGTCCAAAGATTTACATACGTCATTTGCAGCGATGACGCACCTGGCTGAAGGACTATGCCTTAGTGCACTGCTCACACTAAAAGTAGAAAATTCTCTTATTTGCCTCGCCGGCACACGTAAACCAACAGCGTCCATAATGGAATGGCAATTTATTTTGCCCTTAAATACATTAATAAGAAATAACGCATCGAGATGTCGTTGTCTGGAATAAAGTGTTCTAAAATTTAAAGTAGATAGGATCAGTTCATATTTTCGGGGGATATTAAACTGGAAAAATCGGTAATTGCATAAACTGGCAAATTTTCTTTGAATATTTTCTAATTTATTAGAATCTGTCTGTGTAAGATTATTCCAAACGACCGAGGCATACTCAAGCTTTGACCTAATTAAAGCATTATATAAAACAACAAGGCTGTCTAGAGAGGAAAAATTATAAGTAATAAAACGAATAAGCCCTAAGGTCCTTAGTGCCTGGGAATGAACACAATTTACATGACAGTGAAAATACAGTTTACTGTCTAACAAAACACCAAGATCTTTTATACAATTTGTACGCAAGATTAAAAAGTCACTAACAATGTAATTAAAATGGATACTGTTGGTTTTACGTGTGAACGATATAATTTTGGTTTTCTCTATGTTAAGTTCCATATTGTTATCATTACACCACTCATGTACGGAATCGATATCTGCTTGAAGAGCTCTGCAGTCATGCACAGATTTAATATCGTGATATAGTTTCAAGTCATCGGCAAATAAGAGAAATTTAGAATACTTAATTTTGTCGTAAAGGTCGTTAATAAAAATATTAAATAAGAGAGGTCCCAAGGTAGAGCCTTGTGGAACTCCAGATAACACCGCGTAGAGAGAAGAAGACTGTCCTAAAATGCGAACAAAGGCAGATCTGGATGATAAATAACTTTGGAACCACTTGACATAAGGAGAAGATAGTCCAAATTTATTTAGCTTTTTCAAAAGAATAGAATGCGGGACTGAATCAAAGGCCTGCCTAAGATCAAAATACACAGAGTCGATCTGTCCCTGTGAACAAACCGACGGCTGAACATCATTAAGGTAGGTAACTAAATTGGTTACCGTAGATTTTTATTTACAAAAACCATGTTGACTGGGGTGTAATTTGAATTTGAAATAAAAGGAAAGGTGATCATGAACAATGCTTTCAAAAATTTTGGAGAGGTTATTAAGGATCGAAATAGGCCTATAGTTAGATACTAAGGCGCTGTTGCCTTTCTTAAAAATCGGCACAACAGCCGCTCGCTTCCATAACAAAGGAAAGTTCCCACTAGATAAACTAAGGTTGAAAATATGGCGTAAAAGAGGAGTTAAAATCTCAGAACAACCTTTTATGACGAAAGTCGGGATTTCATCGGGTCCGACGCATTTCGTCGAACGGAGACGACTAATTGCCCGCGTAACATCATCAACAGAGATACGAGGAATATTCAAAACATCAGAATAGGCGAAGTTATTAACATATCCATAACAGGAAAACATGAAACCGAGTTTTTAAAATTGTCTGTAGCTTACATAATTAATAATCAACAATAACAAATGTTTCAGTTTCTCGTTGGTTTATTATAGTGCATCACTTAAAAGTGTGTGGAGTTTTACACAACGCGTGAAATACGTAGCGCGAAACCAAATTATTCTACATTTATTTACCTTTATGAAGACGCAGAGACTGAAGTGATTCTTACTGAATGGGGTTTAGAGACATTTTAAAATCGGTTCTACATACCAAGACGTAATTTCTCACGGTTGTAGGCCTAGTCGAAAACATTCTACACAGCAAAATAACCGAGAACACAAACTACCTTTGTGCAACATTTTACCCGGAAAAACCTACAGAAAAAATTCCGTGTGGGAGATTAAAATCTAGATAGAGGAATGATATTAAAATGGATCTAATGTATAATATGAGTGTGTTGACTGCACTTATTCGGATCAGGGCAAGAAATCGCGGTGGCTCTTTTGAACACGTTACTGAATATTTGGTTTTCGCAAAATCTGGAGAATTTCTTGAACAGATGAGTGGCCATTGACTTTTCAAGATAGACTATACATCACAGAGTTAGTAAGATATAATACTTTCATTTTTTTAATCTTCAAAGAATACGCACTATTTTCGATTACTCTGGAGTAGCTGGAATAAATTAGAGAATAAAACAAAAATGTATTCTAAATATTGAAAATAATCAATTCGTCTCGTTACACCTTCCGCTCTAAGCAATACAAAATAAACTAGTTTGAAAGGTTAGGTTAGGTTAGGTTATTAAAGAAAATGTCACTGAAGATCAGAGTTTGGGAACCGAAAATATAAGACTCCGCCACTGGTAAGATTATGAACCTCATGGATAGGCTAAATGTTTTCGGTTTAATTTCGGATTAGAATAGTAAAATTCTGCCTTACCGTTGTCGTCAAGAGAGCTATGTTTGGTGTCGTTGGCCCTTCTCGAGATGTTCTGCACTCCAGTGGTAATTCCGTTGTCTGTAACATAAACAATAAAAGGATTTATAGTTCTTGGGTCTTCAGACTTCAATTAGACGTGTAAACAAGCAGAGGGCAGAATTTTTGACAGCACTATACGTTACAAAAGATAATTCAGAATACGAATTTTAATGTTTTGCAACTTCATAAAACACAAGGCCGTGTATACTCAATCATTCACTGAAAATTCGTAAAAAAAAAAGTAAATAATTAAGTGTCTTTGCATTTCAGTAAATATTTATCATGCCAAAAATATGTCAATCCTGTGCGTACAACATTTTGTGCAAGAAACATTTTCAGGAGCTTGGTAAAGCCCACTTAGAGTATGAACCTAAACTAATTCACTTTATATACTTCAACATTAACTGCAATACTAAATTTCGCATAAACACGTCGATAAGTCGTGAGGAGTGACAAGAGACATATACGACATCTTCATCCAGCGGTCATTATGTTAGATTTTGTAGAAATAAGGTTTGCAAATACCAGCATCACGCGATTTCGCTCTGCCCTTTTCCCTAGATTTTCAGTTCGTGGAACCTAGAATTCGTTTCTCTCCCTCCTTTGTTGCCGAGGTCAACAAACAAGGACCTCCAACATAAAATGCAAACAAAATCAGACCAGCGGCCCTACAGTTATGACCTGAGCAATGTGGATGGGATTGTTTTTAATTAAACTAATTCGAGTGTCACAATTATCGGCCTCAGAGCCCTTGGTACATTCTGGTGAGGACCAGGGTAAGCCGTGGACACAGCTCTCAACGGCATCAAATCCTTAACAGACGGAAAAAATATTAAAATTCATTTTCGTCCTATTTTGAAGCCTCAAACGTTTGGTCACCATAAATAATATCCCAAAGGCCATTAAAGAATTCACAGATGTGGACTGCGCCGAGGGACACACACTTTCAGCTTTGCGTTTCTGAATGCTCCTAGCTCAGTGCAGTTCATGTAGAGACAGCATTACGTCAGCTAATAATTTAGTATGTTAATGACTGCTCTGAAATTAATCGCTAATTATTTAGTACACAGAATATTGTGTAGACAGAGGGAAACAGAGTACAATCACACCTGTCATTAGCACTAGCGCCTCTGGGTACACAGGAGGTCATATGAACCCCAAACAGGGTCACATGTCCTTTATTCTTTCTTCCGACTGTACGTCACAGAATTTTATTACTATCTTATGGTATATTATTAAAAAGAACGTATAGGCGGAGGGGTAAGTTTAATTTCCCGGAGTTTTAAGGGATAAAACGGACTATAAAGACTGCGTGTCACTTTTTTAATTCTTTTTTTGGGGACAAAATTTATTCATGTGAAATAATTATCTTGCAATAGACTGTGTTAGTAAACTTTGTTAAAAATTATTTAAAAGTTTCCCAACAATATTTAAATAATAAATGCGAATAATTTTCGGCGATTTAAATATACCTGAGAGTGACTGTCAAACGAATACAGGAGTACAATTTTATTGGAATGTTTCGCTGTTCCAGATGTTATCGAAGCCCTGTAAATCACAACAAAGAACATCTGTTTGCCTTTGGAGCTTGGTTATAATTCACGTCACAGACTCCTACACCGATTTCCATTGGTTTGCGTTATGAGGCATTTAGCTGGGCGCCTCGCCGCTGAGATTCTAAGGGCTCCGTCTTCCATTAGCGTCCATTAGTGGGTCCTGGGATCACGGGGTGAGAAAGGTAGGAGACTGAATGGTGAGGGCGGCCTGAATGTGACGGGAAATCAAACCGAAGCCCATCTCTTCTGAGGGGCTCGGCCAGCCATATCCTACAGACCATTATTCACTAAATGAAGTTCTAATATGAGAGCAAAGGAAGAGAGCGGACTCAGAACCAATCCAACACAAATAAAACTGCCGTACATCAAAATGGATTTCAATTTTTTTGAGAATTCTAATGGACGGGAGACTTGAATGTAATTGAAAAGAAGTACCAGCTGATCTCTAGCCTGAATTTTAGGCGGGGGGGGGGGCACAGAATCCAAGAAACTGTCACGATACGAAATCAATTACTATAAGAAAAGGGGACTGAAATGTACGGATCTGGACAAAATTTCGTAACGACAGCTTTCATAGTGCGTACCGCTCCACACACATATCGTCAGGGTGATACAATTTAAGACTAAAAGATAGATCAGTAGCCTTGTACCTTCCACGTTAAAAATTAAAACGTCTATTTTTTATTGTTCACGTTTCTGCGTAATGTAACAAAATAAAAAGTATGAAATTAATATATTTATTATTACGTAATTGAGAAAGGAGCATGAATATAAGCAGTCAACTCCAATTAATGCCGACTTCAAGAATCCGTGGAATTATTCTTCATGGCGCTGATTGCACTAACACCCCGGCCAAAGACACGAACGGCGAACAGCACTGGACGTGTGTTCATCACCAGAGGATCTACAGTCCAAAACATTTTCGACCATTACTTATACACAGCCAATTCCATCGCCTAAAAAAAACTAATCCTTTCAGCTAATTCATGATTCGTCTGCTTCTCCTAATTGTGTTACTATATTCTTAACAGAATGATACTGTCCCCAAAACTAAGCCAAATTAATATAGTTTACATCAAACCTCATTTACTTAAGACTCGTTTAAATACTTCCCTTCCATCTATACTTAGTTCTATCAAAATGTCTCTTTCCTACGCATCCCAACTACAATTTTCTATGCATTATTCGTCTTTCGTACTGTTTTCTGTCTGTTTGATGACGGTAAAAATATTCAGACTACATTGTGAAATATGAACCTCTTCATAGTAAACATATTTCTAGTTTTCTCTGCAAATGTTCTCGTCAGCATTCCATTGTCAGGCAATCTAAATCCATTCTTCCCTTGACGGGAGAGGACCCCAAGTTTTGCATCTTAAAATACACTTTCGTAAAATTTCGTCGACTGCATGACGCCAGGACGTCAACTCAGACGCTGAAGACGCAAAATGAGTCTGTAAGTTAGTCACATGCCCAGATCCCACCCTCCTCTCAGTTACGTCGGATGCCTCTGCACATTCTACCACCTTCAATAAATATAATGGTTGGTGCTAGAACCGAATGTACTTTGTTCTTGCCTTCAACTCCGCTGGAAATTTCCGCTGGCCGAAGGCGCCACTGGTCAGCTCGTTAGCGAAGTTCGAAACAGATGAAAGTGCGAAGCGTAAAAGAAAGGGACGGTCAGCTCTAACCAGGAATGTAGACGCAGGAGCACACGGACAAGGAGGAACGCTGTTCACAAGAACATATAAAGAGAGCATTATTCCAGACCCACAGCCGAGGGAGCACCTCGTCGAAACACAGCCTCGACGAAACTACGAACAACTTTTGAGAAACAGATCCGACGAAACCAACAAACGAATATATATTAAATATATATTACAATAATTAACATTTCAACATTTAAAATATTTAAAAAATTTAAAATATTTTAAACGTTGAAATGTTAATTATTGTAATATTTTAATATTTAATAAGAATTATTGTGATTAGACGGACAAGATTTAATATATACTTATTATATCACAATATGACGCAACTTTACCATCTTAACAAACGAAGATTAAATTCACCGATAAACTGAGAAGAGATCACAATTCAGTGGGTTTTTGCTACTACAGTGGATTCCCTATTACACGGGGGAGGATTTAAGGCGGTCCGTCGCGTTTAAACGAAAATTAAATTTTATTTAAAAAAATCTGTTGTAAATGTAAGAAAGTTTAAAAATAAAGGTAACAAATATAACGCTGACATCATTTAAGGTATTAAGAAAAAATCATCTGTTGCTAAACAAAAATGATATTTTAATGCTATTCAGATGAGATAGTATAAATATATTAATAAATAAAACAGAATGATACCATATTAAAAGACTGTATTCCTTTGAGCGTGGTAATACAACTTCAGGTTCACTTAAACGCAGGGAATTTCTTAACTAAAAGAAGAAAATTTCGCTCCTCGAGAAGAGAATTGAACCGTGCGGTTACGATATTCTGACGCTCAGCAAATGGCACCCTATTAAAAATATATATTAAAAATTTACCGTCAATCACAATTATAATAATGTTAAAAGATTAAAAGATTAAAACATCATTTAATTACACAACTAGTTTCGGCTACAATTTAGCCATCAACGGGTGTATGTAGTATAAACCTATCACTAATTACTGATTTTTATTGTTCTCTATGTTTCACAGTCTTCATTTTCTGATAGTGTTCTTGTCTTCTATTATTTCTTGGTTCGTTGCACTATCACTGGTCAACGAACCAAGAAATAATAAGAATAGAACCCCCCCCCCCACGAAATTTATGTCCACGGATAAAACATAAAATTTGTGACGTATTTAAGAGATAACTGTATCATTACTGAGGCCTGTTTGTTTTTGTTTCTGAATAGTATCTCAAACCAGATATTAGAGTATTTAACTGTCAAAGACATAGCATTTACGGCTCTGTTGTCCGTCCCTAGCTCAACGTTTATCAAATAAACCGCGAATTTTCGTAGACGCAGAATTTTATTATGAAATCTTATGCGAATTCTGTCAACTTCCTTCCAAGCTTCAACAACGTACATTATCCTGGATTACCACAACATTACATATACATATAACCTAATATCCTGACTTTCGTATTAAGATTTGTAGCTAAAAACTTGTCAACAACTGTTTAATGAAGGATTGCCTTCTGATTTAATGGATTATTTATGATTCTTCCATCATTGAGTATTTTCTAAAGTTATTCCTAATTGAAGATATCCGTCTTCTGGGTTATTGCGCCGTGTAGTCTGGTCGATGTTAACCAACGTTTCAGAGGTCATACTGCCTCCATCACCAGGGCGATGAGTATGAAGATTTCCGTCTTCTGGGTTGTTGCGCTGTGTAGTCTGGTCGATGTTAACCAACGTTTCGGAGGCCATACTGCCTCCGTCATCAGGGCGATCGCCCTGATGACGGAGGCAGTATGGCCTCTGAAACGTTGGTTAACATCGACCAGACTACACAGCGCAACAACCCAGAAGACGGAAATCTTCATACTCACCGCTGTGAGAACCTCAAGTCTTACTTATTCCTAATTATTTAAATATACCTATTACTTCTATATTTAACCACCCGTATTATATCTTTCAGTGTTTTCAATATATCACCTGTTTCAAATAAAAAACTACTATTTTAGACTTGCTCAGATTAAACTTCAAATTATATTTTGATCTATTTCCTTCTGCAAACCACTTCTTGTACACGGTGACACTACTAAATCATTTGCGGAAAGCAGATCTAATCTGATTTTATGCTAACTTCCTCCCTCCACCATATTTCTCCACTAATCGCACTTTAACTAATACTCTTTGCTTTATAGGCCTGACTAGTTCAATGCCTGAGTCGGCTCAGAGATGTCTCACTGCTCCGCTGAAGTAAGCTGGGTGACGTACAAGAACATAAACTACAGATAAAACATTCATCATTATAACCCATCCTTTTAAGTTTAAACATAGTTCCAGGCTTCCATAACATGTTTTAGAATTCTAAATTAAATGAGTTTAACACGAACCAAATACATTTGAAATCCATCAAAGGAAACGAATTCAGAATTAACTAACTCCAAACATCAGAGTGTTTCTCGAAAAGCTCCAGGAGCTAACAACAGTCGTACGGAAAGATAAATTCCTGGCTTTTAATTAACCTGAAAATTCGTTAGAGCACACCACTGCTTCCTATCGGGAGTCAGGTAGACAATTCCAACCTGGTTATTTAAGATCCGTGTTACTAACCTCTTATCTAAGCCTTGGTCTACAAAATTATCTTCTCCTCAGATACTCCTCTCAAACTTTAGCGAGCAAGTTTTATGTTTCCTATCGTTCAATCCGCCACCTATTTCAACATTCCTTAATCATTTACCTTAACCTAAATATCGTACGGAGAATTTTGTAAAATTGTGAAGCTTCTCATCACAAAATCTTCGTTACTCTCTCCCTTTCGGGTCCAGGAGATCTCATCGCTTCTCTGTTCTCACTATTCAAATCGCAAAACTGTTTTTCTATCAACACACAATGATTAATTTTATTCGAAAAAATATACAGTTCGTTCACTGATAAAGTTGAACGCTTGTGTCTCTTCCCGACTACCGGAAGGGACAGCCAATATACTGAAAACCTTTCGCCGCTTGGCGGTGCGTTCAAATCCTTCAGTGACCTCAATGTATTAACATGCATTTTCAAACTTCAAATTTTATGTTAGCGAAAGCTAAACCAGCGCCGAGCACGATGTCTCAGAAGCGAAACATTTTCAGTAATAAAAAGTCTTAATTCTGCAGATAAGCTGTAAACGAACTTAAGGTTTTCTGAATATTTTACAACATCCCTGGAAAATATCTTAATAATATACCAGGACGGAGTCCTTCCACATCATCCATAATTATCCTACACAGAAGAATCGGCCGTTACATAACCTCAGCACGTGATATACATTTTAAAATATCCCAACAACCAAGAACCCAAGTACCAGTAACCTACGAATTCTAACGCATAATAACAAGAATTGAAAGTGGGCGAAATGTTTGCTGATTTCACAGGAAGCTTTAAAAACCTCCCAGTCTCATTTTGTGACGGGGCGGGGCGGGGGTGGGGGGATATTTTTCGTCACAAAAATTCCAGTGGTCGAGTCGTTCACGAAGTTATGCCACAGAGATACAAGGATCATGTTAACGCCAGCCGGTGACATCCATAATCGATCCTTTACTGCTAACAAGGCGATGGAATTCTGTTATGGACTGTTATGAAATGCTCGTGACAGACCGCAGAGAATTCCAAGAATCTTATGACCACATAATAGTATTTTCCACATCAAGACCACGATAATAATTTTTTTTTTAAAGATTACTGGAATATTTCATCGCAATTCGCAACATGCACTGCTGGAATTCCATACACGTACCGCGCTCTATAACGTCGGCCTTAAATGCAAACTGTGTATCCCGTTTCCCCCAAACGAGGCTCTCAAAACGGTGACTGCAATTAAGTCATACAATATCCGCTGCAGATAAAATATCACCATCAAAACTTACCCTAATTCGGGACATCGAGACTACAACTTCTCAAGGGGTTTGTCTTATTAACCCAATTTCTCTTGAAGGAAAGTCGATCGTCTATTGGTTAAGAAACTGCCACGCTGTCACAGAACTAAGTTGGCTGTGGTGTCCATCCACGGTCAGTCCAATCCAATCCACAGCTTCACGCACCATGCAATATTTCAGTTAAAATTCTGTATTCATTTCGCAATTACTTTCCGCGGTTTGATTAAATTGATATCTGATGAAAGATAAAGTTATGAACGCCCAATGTAATTTTCTCCAGTCCCCTGACGTTAATATTATTATCGTGTATCGTATGTTTTGATTTCATCTGTTCAATGAGAAGTTTTCAAATAATCATCGCGACTTAAAAAAATATATAGTCATATGACGATTTAAGTGTTGTTCCCACTACGTAAAATAGACCCCAAACTTTATGTGCTGACTTTGTATTTATCTTCTATGTAAACTTTTACACAAAACGTGTGGTTTTTGCAGACGAGTTTCGGTTGTCCGTTGTTGGGGGTATTATGCCTATGAATTACCGCGGATTTTGTGGTTCTTATGTTTGTTCGTGGTTTTGGTTTTGTTCCTTATTATGAATTATTATTTACGTGCTTCGTCAAGATTACCGTAATCTCCAGTACAATCACAAAACATTATCCGCATTCATGCAAGTGGTATATCGATTGACACCAAACTCGATTTAGTTAACACCTCAAAATAAATGTACATCAGTTCAAGTGCGTAACATAGGTATTTAAATTTTAAATTGTTTCAACAACAAACTCTGTTACATTATATCATATTCAATGGCTGGATGAAATTATATTCCACAGGTATTTGTATCTACGTCATGTTGGTAGCACTCGTTACGAGTGGGTACGACTTGGCTTCAGGAAACTTCTTTCGACAAAGCGACGCACGGCGTTGAGAGCAAGGGAACGGGGACTCATTCAGGGGACAACTAGACGTGCCGTAATTTACAGCCGCTTTTGAAAATAAAATAGCTCGTACGCACCTGAAAAAGAGCTACAACCATGACTTCGAACCCAAGCGGGAACACAATCTTACAAAACAATCTTATGTTTTATGATATAATGTAAGACAGACAGACAGACAGATATGGACGGGCCTGTAACGTGTTCTTAGCTAAAACTAAAGCCTGAAGAACGACTATAAGTCTAAAAGGTCACAGACATTTCTGATGCAGAGGCTCAGATGGGACGATAATATTAAAAAGGATGTTATGAAAATATGATTGACAATGCCGACTGCCTTTGCCTGGATGAGGTCAGGATTCATTGACACCGTAATCAACCCTCTGATTACTGTTGTTGTTAACTCTTACACGATACATTAATTATTATTAACAGTTTACGAAATGGATCCAGTATAATGGTTTAACGAACTTATATTACAAACTCGCTACGTCCCATTTATTCAGAAACTTTTCAGTTACCAATTAATCATGCGAATGGAGCAGATATGTGTGTGCCGACGGTCGGCTGACAGTACAGCGTGAACCGTAGCGAAAATTAAACTATATTACTTTGCGCGTGTGGTAAATGTCATGTTTAGAAACGTGTAAGGTCACGCGGTACGGAGTTCAAAACATACACCAATTCTGTAGCTCTTTGTTAAGCAACGTTAATTAATGTGATGTGTTTCCGTACACATCTGTGGCGAAATCCTCTTAAGGATTCTGATACCAGCCTCCAACGCCAAGCAGTGTATACGTACTCCATTTTGCAAAACCACGCTCTTTCGTAAGAGTCGTGGTGGTATAACCGTGGAGACGCTACCTAATTTAAGAAGACGAAGTGATTTCAGTATAAATGTAAGGTTTACCATGGCGTTAATCCCACTAGCAAAACGCATTAAGCCAAAGTTAGTGTTCACTTACGGACTGATACATTTCAGAGCGTTACCAGTTCAGTTAACTTTAAAGCCATTAACCTAGCCCATACACATTTAATTCTACAAAAGTGTATTAAAGTACATTACACATAACATCATGGAGCACATTAATATTTTTACGAGGCAGACCTACGAGTCATTCAATTGACCCAAATAAATGCAGTTCCTTTAATGGAAAACGGGAATAAGGCACACATTGTACTTATGTTAAAATCTTAGCCACTTTCAGAACAGTCAGAAAAAATCATAGGTTATGAAGCGACTATTATGCTACAGGCTAGCTAAAATACATGAGCCGGGATAGCTCAGTCAGTATAGTGACTAGCTACGGGCTGGACGACCGGGGTTCGATCCCCGACGGGGGCAAAGGATTTTTCCTCTAGCCTCTGCGTCCAGACCGGCTCTGGGGCCCACCCAGCCTCCTCTACAATGGGTACCGGGGTCCTTTCCCGGGGGTAAAGCCGGCCGGGGCGTGATGCTGACCACTCACCCCCATCTAGTGCCGAGGTCAAGGAAGAGAGGAGCTATACCTCCACTCCCCCCAAGCGCCTACATGGCGTATAGTGGGACAAACTTTACTTTTACTTTTTACTAGCTAAAATACAGATATACAAACGTAACCACAATTTTAACTTCGTAGAAAACATAAATTAGCACACAACTCATTGCATTATTTAAAGGAAGATGAATATCTTTAGAAGACGAGGCGATTTTCCCATAACTTTATAGACCATTTTCATTTCAGATGGAGCATAAGCGTTCAAGGATTATAAAACTTAAATTCTGTGTGTCAACTGCAGGAAACCACGGACAGCGTCACGGCGCAACCAAGAGGTAATTGTTTTAAACCAGAGCTCGGCACTGATCGACACCTGTTCTCCGCGGTCTTCCTCAGCGTATCTTCGGGAATGCACAGGACACTAACACAAAATATGCCACGGCCACTTCCTCCCCAAGCATCTCATTTACTGAAAGCCATCTCCTCAAATTATCTGACGCTACATAATGTCTGCAACTGATAGAGTGTCGTAAATAACCTACTGTCCATAAATACTAATTCATTGTCTTTTCACAGCGCTTGGGGTCTTTGGAGATTTTAAACATCAGCTTCTGATTTCGTCGCTTGATTAAATCGCTGGTGCCGGCATAAATCAGTAAATCAATTATTCAATGATAAATCATTCAAGTTTGAACAAGCCCGTAATCGATTAAAAGCAATGCCGTGAAGGACCGCAAATGGATGGCAGGCAATTTCACGACGAGGCGTTTGGGCTCTGCCCCTGTCGGCCCAGGGCGCAGACCGAATGCCCGAGTGGTCCAAGTCAGGCCAAACTGTCTCGCTGTCATCTGCAGAAGCATCACCGTCGACAAAATTTCCAGCATTTCGACTGTTCTTCAATAAAAGTGAGAGCGAGGCCTTCTCGTGTTTTTCTGTTTCAACCTGCAAACATTCTAGTCTCCATAAACTGAAATCTCCGTATTTAATCTGCTACATTCGGACTCACAGCCGTGAAATCCTCAAATCCCGTCAAATTCATCACCTAATACTCCCCAAACCGCAATTCTATTTGAGATTTTAATATTTTAAAATAGTTTATCAAATTTATCCCATTCAGTTTCAGTCCTTCTTCGTGTTTTTTGACTTCTTAAGTTGGTATTCCGTAGCAACGTTGAATAGCATTGGCGATAAAGATCTTTTTCTAGATAATTCTGAATAATAAATATACCTAACATTTTATCTATACTTACCAAATTATAAGTTTCGTTTAAACACACTACAATTAACCGAATTTATACAAAATTCAATTAGAATTCTGTATAATAATTTTCTCGTAACAGAATAACAGCCTTTCTTAAAGATTACAAAACAGATTAATTTAGCATTTACTGTCCGGCATCTCATAAATCCGGAATATCTGATCAGTAATTAAGCAATTACATCGAATTCTTCATTAACGATACCCAATAATTTCGTCTACGATTCAAGTTGACAGAAGAACTTTAGACACAATTTTGTGTGCCGCTGACAAGAACAACATCAATGAGTAATCAGACAAATCGTAGAGCGGTTAGCCTTAATTTCCATTTTACAAATACGAAAAACAATAGAACAACAGTTTCCCTGCACGCTCTCGCAAAACGTTCATTATAAGAAAGAGACAATCTCAAAACGAAATGTTTCTCCTCCCACTTGGACCAATTACGTCAGAACTGATCAATACTTGGCGAAGTATCTATTAGTCTTTTCAATGGGGAGAGTAGACCCTGGTAAAACCCATGCGCGTACACACGGCGAACAACAAAAACAATTCTTCGCATTTAAAAAAACATAATTCATAAAATCAGTAGTTTCATCAATGCCAATCAATTAATGATATGAGTTTACTTACACTGAAGCTAACGGCCACGGTGGTCTAGCGGTTAGAACGCTGGCCTTGTAATCCTGGGGTCTCGGGTTCGAATTTATAACTTGTGTTGGGCAAGGCCGTGGTCTAGGCACCGCGGAGTTTTCCTCCGTGGCATCCCAACAATTACTCCATTCACACACAGAAGAAGGCAATGGCAAACTACTTCTGGATCATCTGCCAAGAACGTATATGAACAGGTCCCAGTCCGAGAAAAGGATGGACGGATCCTGTTCATATGGACCTGTCGTCAGACAGAATACTAAATAATAATAAGATGAGGTGGTCTAGCGGTTAGAACGCTGGCCTTGTAATCCTGGGGTCTCGGGTTCGATTCCCGGCGGTGCCCGAATTTATAACTTGTGTTGGGCAAGTCCGTGGTCTAGGCAACACGGAGTTTTCCTCCGTGGCATCCCAACAATTACTCCATTCACACACAGAAGAAGGCAATGGCAAACCACTTCTGGATCATCTGCCAAGAACGTATATGAACAGGTCCCAGTCCGAGAAAAGGATGGAAGGATCCTGTTCATATGGACCTGTCGTCAGACAGAACACTAATATTAAATAAATATAAATAAATACTGAAGCTACTTAATAATTGAATAACCGCGTGTAATTGCGTTAAAGGCCAGTGTTACTTAATCAGTATCCGAGTCGTCTTGTTTCATTTTCTCTTGTGCTGAATAAATTCGCTTCAGCTTCAATTATTGCACACTTCAGAAGGTGGCTTCTCGCACTTCAGAATCTTACTTCGGATAGAAGTTTCCACGGAAATGCGACAGTTATTTTGTTGGGTTAGATGTTCCTTCCGTTAGCAAAACTCAATTATTCTCTAGCAAGAGTTGTTTAATCTTGCGGTTAGGTACCAGGGAATCCTTCCAAGACAAATGGCAGACGGGGTCAGTCTTTATCTCCAGAACTAGCTGCAGTAATGAGTAAGGTCGTAGGAATGTTTCCATCCCTTGTGTATCATTCCTAACCTGGTTCTCCAGGACGCCGGTTCAATTTAACGTCGAATAGTTATGTTCCACGTCCTGGGTCCAGATAGACAAACTCCCATCATCCGAGCATATACCATTGTACACTAAAGGATTTCCTTTGAGACTTACGGTTCTCTCCTGGGGCGAGACTCCACAGTCTATTCACTCCTACCACAGCAGCCGAAAACTAATGATTTTAGACATATCTCCTGGTCCATGTCATAGCCACGTATAGAATACAGAAAAACTTTCTAGTCGGACAGGACTAAAAATGTGGGATACATAAAAATTCAGCAACTTTTATAGTGAAAAATATTTCTCCACTGTTAAATGATTGTGTACCACAATCCAGAATTATATTTTTAAAAAGTTAAAACCAGTTTACATAAAGATACTGAATTTGGTTGCTGCCCCGTGTAGTCTGGTATAATTTTCCCGACGTTTCAGAGGAACTTGCTGCCTCCATAATTAGGGTATCTACATGGCTCAACGACCCAGAAGATAGCCAACTTCAGACTCACCGCCGTGAAAATTTCAGATCCTACACTCTGAATTTATGTTTAGAATTATCGCGTGTTCTTCGCACGAAACCCAAAGTGAGTAAGCATTATGGGCTGATCATATCTGTCTGTCCGTCTGTCAAGCTGATTCAACTAGAGAATTACTGGACGGATTTCGATGAAATTTGATATGGAAGTTCTCATTCTGCACATCCTCAAAATCGTACTTTTGAATATCATATGAGAGGTGATAACAAAAACGACGGATGTGGAAATATCATGAGGTGGACACTGATGTGCTGCGATCTGGTGGCCAAAGTGGGAACAATAGAATAAGGCCGATTTAAAGCAGTTTTCACACTCTACAAGTTGGTCGGTCAAGTTCCTTGTAGCGGTGAGAGGATTCGAGTGTCTCTATGATCCCGGGAGCGTTGTCGGCAAGGACTCAACCTCCTGGAAGGTCTAACCATGTCGATAAAGTCGAAGGGGAGAGATCAGACCAAAGTGTGACCAACTGGCCTGTCCAGAGGCTTATCGTGGTACTCCCACCACTGAACTTGCCCTGCGAAAAGTTGGTTGCCTACCCAAGGGACCTGATAAACTACTCAGAAAAGAAATCAATAAAAATACAATTTAATTTAGGTATGACGACCCGGAAATTTTTGATTATACATATATATGTGTGGTAATGATACCTGATTATGTTTATGACGAAGATGAAATATGGTTGCAAAGAACGCATGAGTATATAATATGTAAGGCTTATCGCTACCATGTTTATAATATAATTGTAACAGCATTTAAAACAATATTCTTTACAGAAATTATCAGAGAGGCTCTTGTAAAATATTACTGGAATTTCGGGTGCCTTAAGAGACCGAGAATACCTAACCCGCTAAGAGCCATCAGCTCTTCCGGAAAGACTGTGCGTCACGCAGTTAGAAACTGCTGTAAACATGTCTCGTTTCAACACGAGAGCGAACCGATTTATCGGGCGGTGGAAAATCTCATCCCTTCCGTTATGGACTACAACGTCAAATTATTCACTGATGTCCCAAACTCGCTGCTGAATTTCTAGTCAGCGTCAGAACAATGAACATCAAATCCCGACCTACATTGGGAGACTCGACAAAATTCATAAATCTCTTCTGAGAACAAAGACCATTACCGACTCTGATGTTCAGCGTCAGAATGGAGCGTGAAGTTGGACGGACGACAACACTGAAAACAACTGAGCGTTAATTATTTTTTTTATTAAAGTTTCTGCTAAAGAAACGAGCAGATATTTTCCGGTCTTCGTGACTGTTCGTGGGAAAGTATTATTTCAACGTTCTGTGTAACCAAATACACAAACATTTGCATACAAAGAACATAATAGGTATGAGCGAATATGCAGTATACAAACCTAAAATAGAATTATAATCACACAATAAACTGATAATCTCATATCTCTGTTAAGGAACGCAGAAAAAGTTTTGTGGACAGCAAACGAAACTGGATAAGTTTAAACGGAGAGCAGATAATTCTTCATACAAATGAGTTCACTCTCAAAAGATTGGGGTCTTACTTTTCAAACATTTTTGATTTTGATAAGTAATTCTTAGATTTATACAATGTAAGTTATTAACATCACTGTATTCACTTTATTAATCCTTTAAATCCGAAACTCGTCCGAATAATATTTAATAATTCAGTCCGTTCGACACAGAGAACACAACATTTCACCATTTCAAAGATCAAAAGGTTTTTACTGTTAGAAAATAATTATTTATTGTGACAATCACACGACACACATAAACAAGCAATCAAATTTATTCGTATTGATTTTTAGAGCAGCTAGTTCGTATATTTGCCGCTATATTTAAATGAAACAATGTACCTTTGAAAAAAGATGTTTTTCATATTATAAACTTACAGCTTACAAAATTTTTGTTTAGTTAGCTAATACACATAAATAGTTGTATCATATTTCAGTATAACCCTATAGGGCTATTATCTTATTGTATTCAGTGGGTATATTCTACACAATATTTTTTATATATATTCTGAAATTTTGAGAAAAGTGCTGTTAACTTTGTAACAAACAAGCATGTGATTAATACAAAATGTCGTATTATGCATTTAAGGAATTTATCTCGTAATGCATTACATCTTCAACATGATATTGTCAAAATTCGGCAACTTTTCGTAAATAAACGAGATTTTGTATAATTTTCTACCAGAGAGCAAACGGTATTGGACAGCAGCCAAGCCCTAAGTCATGAATTACGAGACTTTGTTTTATAAAATTATCGACTGCAAAGCCTTGGTGGCAAATCTCAGCATTCTATAATATCTTACCATTCTGACTTGCTTCCAAGAGTATCAAATTCGAATTACATAATTATCAAAGATTATTTGGAGGATTTATGCTTATTTAATTAATCCTTTCACTTGATATTCATGGCAAGTGAACGAAATGTAGTATTCTAGGGTCACAAACCGTGTCAGTATTGAAAGCTTTGGAGACAGATCTTCCACCATAATCAGGGCGTGGCTTTAAGAGACAGTCTCCGAAAGTTGGGAAGTCATTTAGAACTTCACAGCTGATAGACCGAGGAGATTTGAGTTCAAATTCACAGCTGATAGACCGAGGAGATTTGAGTTCAAATTCACAGCTCTCAAGTCACTCACATGTGCCACCCGTTGGTTTCATCCGACGTTTAACACTTCTGTTAACTTAGACAAATGTTTAACCACGGACTACAGAACCGCACGCCACACCTCGCTGCACGAGACAACCGACAATTTATATTTTCACTTCTTGTTCTAGAGAATTGTCATGGGAATGAGAAAGAGTGTCAGACTCGAGGAGCTTATTATTATATACGACAACTGTAAACAAAGCGTTGAGTTTTTGATCTACGAGCGCTTAGTTACGAGATAGGATAAAGGGGAAAGTTTGTTAAAGTGATGCTATTACAGCCAAGGGCTAAGGTTCGACTGAAATGAAGCCTCTGACTGGCAGATCGATTGGAGAAAGTAACACAGACGAAGAGAGAGTGGACAAGACGTATTGGAGTCCCTAGACGGTAAATCGCGACCCACAAGTGAACCGAAGGTCTTGTACGGAATAAAACGTTGCAATATTGGTGTTCTGAGTAACGCTGAACACGCTCCGTCTGTGCCCAAATCTTTATCTGTTAATCTGAAACAAGTTAATTTATATGGTAGCAAACGCTGTATATCTGGCGACAATTTTAAATAAAAGTTCTAAACAGCGCTAAATCAGCAGTAGACCAAGTGTCATTTCTCATACTGCCCTCGAAAATCCGTAATAGCACTTTTACGAAAGATTCTACTTTGCCTTCGCTTATGTAAATAAATTAATTACATGTTTTTAATATTATATAAGTTCTGACATAGCATAATGGAAGTACAACAGATAGTATAATCCTAAAAAATATTGTATCACGAGAATATTACTTCATATTCCATGAGCAATTGGAATTATTTAGCTTGTCAAGATTTCGTTGCATTTTGGGAGACCGAACATCGTCTTCTTGTTTAGAGAATCTCGCGCCATTCGGAGCTAACGTGAGTTTGTTTGAGTCAAATTGGCATCTTATGAACTTATTTCCCTAAGATGCAAATTTACTCCATTTCCACTTCTAAGGAAAGTTAGATCGATGGTATGATGTCTGAGGGTTGATGCGTGTGTGTATAATTTTATAACGCAGATAGATTTTTCCCCGCCTCAAGTGAGGTTTTACCAGTTTCAGCATCGACAACACAAGGCTCTACGTTTCGGTATATTCCACATATCAACTTCTAAATTATGACGTCATACATCGTGGCTTTAGGGATATAATTGCGAATTAAGTTGGACACACTGCAACCCTTACATTAACACTGTTTTCAAACAAAGGGCTATCTGACATAACAGCTCAGTTCACTACATTTAGCAGGTAATTAGACTCGTAACATATAAAACAGTGCCACTTTTACCATGCTTCGCCACACGAGTCCTTTTTGCATGAAATACAACGTGGATACAGTGAAAGGCCAGATACAAAATATTTGTACATTTAAGACAATTCTTAAGTCCCATTTCTTAATTTCTGCACTCCGATGGTACGCGTGCCACGTGTGGGAAACTCAGCGAACACCAATGAACAGAAACTTTAATGTTGGGCCACTCTGACGGAGGAATTTGACTTCACTGTGTGACCTGAATAAAAGGTCACACGCCGGGTTATTTCATACTTTAATTTGTACACTTCATGAATTTAAAAAGTCAGGGTCTACTTCAAAGCAAACACGAAACTGTCTATTTAATTACTATTTGACTTTATCGACCACTTGGGACTTGTAATTGTACACGTTTGGCCAAACACAGATATAGAACAGTTTCATACAAAGGGCATTGAGTCGAGTTAGACACGTTTTATATTATGTACATATTTTTTTTAAGGTGAGCAACTTTATGAAAGAAACTCAGATTATGAGCTGAAGCTTCTTCGTGTAAATTATCTTCAAAATTACAAGCGGGCAACGGCTTCAGAACTACAATATTTAATTTTCTGTTCCTCCTACCAGCAAAAACAATTTCTGCAAGAAACGCGCGGACAACGTTTTAATAAGAATCCTGACGTAGTGACTTTAATTAAAGTTGAAAAATTAAGAGTGCAGTATGTATAAATCCGGTCCACATTATATCTGTTTCCGTAATGACCATTTTAATATTATCCCCATATGTCGAGATTTCACCGAGTAATCTTCTGCCTTCAGATCTTGTGAAAATCTGTTAAATGCGTGCTACTTGTCCCACCCACCTCATACACTTTCATTTCATCACATTAGTATTAACTTAATGTTACGAAATATCAAGTTCCCTACTAATTCCTCCCTTGTCCGTCTAATCACAATAAATTCTTATTAAATATTAAAATATTATAATAATTAACATTTAAAATATTTAAAATATTTAATGATGTTCTTTATCGAAATATTCGATTTACATTAATAATATTTATTATATCACAATATGACGCAACTTTACCATCTCATAATTCCTCCCTCTTAAATCCAAATATTCTCCTTCGCACCATTTTTAAATGCCTTTAATCTGTGTCCTGCGAGGCAATATCTATCCACACACACACACCTGTCAGTAATAGTAGAAAAAATAATAAATTAAATTAATACAAAATTCATATCAAATCTAAAAGTTCTTGACGATGGTGATAAGCATTTGAATAAAAATTTTCTTGGATATTATCCATCGTCTAGTAAATAAAATATAAAACGTATATATTAAATCTTGTCCGTCTAATCACAATAAATTCTTATTAAATATTAAAATATTACAATAATTAACATTTAAAACATTTAAAATATTAAATAATGTTCTTTATCGAAATATTCGATTTACATTAGACCATCATTTTTCATGTTTCACGACATGTTTCAGTTCCTAAAAGAAGATTTAATATATACTTATTATGTCACAATATGACGCAACTTTACCATCTTAAAAATATAAAACGTAAAACGACGTTTCGGAGATGGGGCTCTATCTCTGTCTTCAGATAAAGCCTCATCTCCGAAACGTCGTTTTACGTATTATATTTTATTTACTAGACGATGGATAATATCCAAGAAAATTTTTATTCAAATAATACAAATTCAATTCAATTAAATTCTATATTATTAGTGTGTTGTATCAGTAATAGTAATAAGTTCAAGACTATAAAAATTTTCATAATCGATTCACTCTCTTCATATTAATATTACGAATCACTTTTCATGCGAAATAGAGCCAAGCGATGTTTCATCACGACACTTTATTAGGCAACTGTTATATGCCATCACAGGTTTCGTAAAAGATAAATTGTCCCTACAAGGAAGACGTTGAGTCTGCTTTAAGTACAGCATTACCGTCTCCTGAAAGAAACTTCCCGTCAGTGTCGACGAAAGTTCTTTTAAAAAATGAAGATGCCTCTAAAACGTATTTGTGAGCGCGGTCTTCCGTACCAAAAAAAAAACCCACTATCCTGATAACCGCTCTTGATCAAAAGGTCGTCCCATCCTCAGTGCATCCATGCATTAACTACTCCACCACATTCGTTGCCATAGTAACAATGTTTATTTGAGACTCTCATCATTCACTATTTTTTAACCACAATTCACTCCACCCTCCCCTCGCCCTAAAACTATTTTGGTTAACACAATTTACTCACGAAGCATTCAAACCTTACTTCTACTTACGCCAAATTCTTCCACACTTTAAATTACGATCGCTCGTTGTTTCCTTCATCCTACGTGACGTCCTACTTCACGTCATTCCATACACACACACACACACACATGTGTATCTTTCCTCCCCCGAATGTGTTTCACTTCCAAAATCGCTTTGATTCTTTCCCAGTGCAACATTTCCCCATTTTTAGTTCCGCCATTCCAATCTGAATTCACTCGTTCTCCGTCTCCCCTCGTATTTCTCAGTGAACTTCAGTGTAGCTACCATATTTTCTGGCCTTCCTTTAGCCTTTTCTGTAAACCCAATTTAGTAGCAATTTATTTTGCTTTATCATCGTCCTTACCTCAAAGGAGAACAAGATTTTGTTAAAAGTATAACGAGGGCATGGTCTTTTATTATAGCTTCATTTTCTTTATTTATTTAATATCCTTCGTTATTTTATTCTCCCAACTTCATCTTATCGTCATTTCTCCTGTCATGCTGTCATCTTGTACTAAATAGTCTCTGACCACAGCCCCATTTCAGTCTCAGAAACAGAAACGAACATAACACAAATAAATTTCTCTGTGTAAGAATAAATAGCTAAGAACCAATTTTTCGATTCTTGCCAACATCGTCACAGAAAAATTCAATTCTTGTAAGTAAGTCAGATGTTAGCAGAATATCTTCTACTCCGCGCTCGTAAAAATGGGAAATGACTCGACACGGCTCTCAAGTCTTTAAAAAATCAGTTTCGATAACATAACCTATTATTATCGTCATTAATTTTCGATCAACACTAATTCTAGTCAAACAATCCGAAGCAGTGACTTCTTACACATCGTAAAAAATTGTCAGTGGAACCACGGTTCCGGAGAATTTGACGTAAATACGTCTATACGGAAAGGGAGTTTATATATTGGCTTTATTCTAAATATTTCCTTTATACATGCTTTACAATTGAGTAAAGTTTGATTAAGACATTGGTTATTTAACTTGAATTAGTTACGCTTAAGATGGCTCTGTGGTAGCTGAATGTAATGTAATATAATGAAATGTTTTATAGGTAACAACAATTCCGAGTAAACAGATGAAGTTTCCTAGGTAACCATCTTACACATTTTCGTCACACGTTTTTGCGGAATGACACTGACCCTAAAATATAGACGTATTTACGTCAAAATAAGGATTCAGCAGTGTTGAAGACGAAATATACGTAATTAAGGATCGAGGTATAGCTCGACACATTCTTAACTCCGGTAGTCCACGAAGGTCTGTAATAGGCTTCACGCTCCGGTCGCATTAACGGTGCGGATCGCGCGAAGAGAAACGATCTGGAAAGAGCTGGCCTCGACGTTTCGGCGAAAAATAAAATAACTACCTACCGTCCGGCGTAAACAATTTATAATAACACACGAGATCAGTACGTGCTTCGTGGCACGGCGACACGACCCCCCAGTCATTTCTGCAATCACACCCACACGTCATTTCATTACGAACAAGTGGGCATATCGTGATGAGTTCCAATACGACGTTAGACAAACAAACCCTGAAGTTTTACGAGTGCGACTATCGATGTCTGACAAACATGATTTTTCTGCCTTGAACGCAGAGGTTTAGTACCAGCAAATTCCGAGCCCCTAAATAAACAGCTCGCTTCCCACTCGTGCAAACTGTAGGACCCAAATAATCTCATCGAAATGTTACCAGTGTCAAAAGGTAATTTGTCCACGATCGGTGACAGGGTCTGGGATAAGCATTTTGTAAAGTTCTCTGCGTTAGTTACCAGCCACGAAGTAATGAAGTTCGATCACCAACAAAGGTTATTTTATGAATATTTCAATCTATTCCAATTAAATAATTAACGTAGGTGATGATGGTGAGTCCTCTAATCAGTCTTGATTTGAAACTAATTATTTCTAACCTATAAACAATGCCTTCTGCACTCTCTGATTAGCGTTAATTTCCATCACATGAAATGACTCGAATTGAAATGCGTTATTACAAAGTATTGCAAGCGAAATTACCACTGATTATTTGAAGTCCACTACAGACGAATGAGATAACAACTGTGTACACATTAAGCACTGCCAATTGCGACAACTATCTAATGCAGGGATTCTCACCCTTTTTCGCTGGCTTACCACTAATTCTAAATTTAAATGTACCACTAACAAAATGGGTTCTGGGAAAACTTATTTATGTTAATATCAACATTTGATTTTCTGACTTAGTTCGAGTACCACTCAACATTGGATCGTGTACCACCATTAGTACGCGTACCATAGGATGAGAAACTCTGGTATAATGTAATTAGCAGCTGGCACACTCATTTAAAACTATAAAACAGTCTCGACGCCTGCTTTAAAGCAACACAGACACCAGGAAAACCTGATATTCAGCAGTAACGCTCAGGGAAAAATGTATACCAACTTCGAGATTTTCTTAAGGCCCACCCAAACGGGTGACTACATATATTTATCTTCCCATCTATGTTTTCTGTCATGTGAATAATAAGCTGTAAGCCTATTGGTCGGAGATAATTTTTAAATACTAAACTATCAACAAACATGGCGAAGTAAATCGAATCATATCTGTCTTTTAGATTGGAGCTGCTCAACAGCAAATGTGCAAACATTAAACAGATCAATTGGTTCTTCACTGGGTAATACTGTAAAACGTGGTCTCAAATGCAATGTTTATTTGGAACAGATGAACGAAATTATATTCCATGTTGCAAGATACTTTGTCTAAAACGATATTTAATAAACCGAGTGCATTTTCTGAGTCATTCTTACAGCGTAGAGCTATTTTGCGCCCACAATGCATTTCTCTCCCGCAGCAAAGGCGGTTCGCAAAAAGAAAGGTGTTTTGTTTTGGAATTTGGATGACGCCCAATCTGCCTGTGACATTCCAGTTAAAAAAAAATCTGGTACTCACGATCTAGCTTCATAAAGACTGTCATACAAGCCGCCATTTATGGAAATTTTGGTATCGATTCGTATCTTTAACCTGGTCATTTGACGGGACAGTGCGTTATCCTTGCTTAAATTTAAGACACTATCATGTGTTTAAATATCAGAGTATAAAAGACAAGTTAATTAACATCAGAGTTGTCTGAAGTCCCGTGGCATTGATTAATAATTCATAGTTCTGTTATTATTTTGGAGATTGTCCATATTCCGGGGTATATTACCGTACACGGCTTTCCCGGAATTTACAACTACTAAGTCTTCGGGCGTTTTAATTATATAGAACATGTCTAATTTTAGATTAATTAACTGTCGACTGGCTTCTCTGCCTGGAATTTACGCACTCAAAGCAAATAGGTAGCGACTCTTTGTCAACGACACAGCGTTGGGGGGGCGGGGGGGGGGGGGTTAACGAAGAAGTAGCAACCTTTCCTTGAGAGAGTAAATAAATCACTAAGCCTCTTTATAAAGCCCGCTGTCTGCTTACCCGAGAACCGAACTACAGACCTACTGAAAACGAAGTAGAACTGGTAATGAAAATAAAAAATAGTTTAAAAAAAAAATTAAATTAAACGAATTGCAAAAGTATGAATACACTAATCACTTTTACAATAGTAATTGGCTGTTTATTTTTTATGATTTGAGGTTTTCAAGGCACAACAACCCAGAAGACAGTTGTCTTCGGCTATTTATTTCTTTATAAATTATATAAATATTTTCAATCCATGTGTTTTCCACAAGAAATCACGTCAAATGATTTCAATAACAACATCAAACATCTAGACCTTCCAAAAAATCTACATTTCAGCTTAAATTCAGTGATAACAGACAACTGCGACATTAAATTGTGAAATTATCAACACAGATTTCAAACAGAACTAATTAAACACGTTTTACTAACAATTCGCTATGCAAAGTTGTAAGTATTTATTGTTAAGTTTGTGGTACATCCCGTGGTCATCTATAAAACACAATTACAATGGAAAAGTAATCATAAAATTAATGCTGATATTGTTCGTATAATGACCAAAAAAAATCATTTAATGAGACTTCATTGTTTTGTCCACGAGGAAGTAATTACAGGATTGGAACAAACATGAATATTTGCATTTTACAATAAGCACCACAACAAGACTGATGAGTTATTTTAGGTGAGTATCATTTGCTGTTTATACGAGTCGAGGCGTTTTGTTTAACGTCAGTAAGACCTGATCCATCGACGTCTATGCACATGGTCACAGAGCATCATTCAACAAAGCCCAGTTGACACCACTTAATATTCTTTGTGCACATAATAGAGAGTGGGCATTACTACACCAGTCCAGTTGGTTAGACGAAATATCGCAATTTACTTCGAGTGGGTAAACCATTTGTGAAATGCGCGTTCTATACTTAGCATTTAGCACTTTACATTTTAGACAAACAATACACACACTTCAACAATCCGTGACACACAGATGATTAAACAATATAATAATTTGTGTATTGCTTATTTCTGGGATATTTACAGTCTAATCGACTATTGGAGTACGAGGCAAAAATCTATGTAAAATTCTAGGGAGCTTATTTAAGCTTCTAAAACAATTTTTTAATAGAACTGCAATGTTTCAGAACAGTCACGTCTTCCAAGAAAACTAATCTACTCGTAGTGCTGAACAAACAGAAGTAAAGTCATTTATTTAAACTGAGTAGGTATAGAAATATATGTTGATTTACTGTGGGTCCCTGGTACTCACAGCACGGAGCGTATATGTTAAAAAATCAGTTACTGACAGCTGACAAAGGGTGGTTCTTAAGCCTGAGGCCTGATACAGAGTGACAAATACCTAAACGTAAAATACTTACATGTCAGAAAATTTTATATATGACTTCGTAATTGGATGTATTTTTTTAAGAAGTCTGTTGCATGGATTTCGTGTAAAAGTAAACATTTACTGCAGAAAGACTCAAAACTGTAGGTACGTACAGCATCAGTAAGAAATATATACTCCAGGATTTGATTCAAGGACGCCTGGTGAGATATCATTCCTTCTTTTATTATACAAATCCACGCAGGATTTCGTTGTTGACATTTTACTACCAAAATTTAATTTTTCAGATAAGCCAAGTGGGTTTTGGTTTCGGCGAGTCAGAATTGGCTCTCAATCACGGGCACAAACAGATTCCTGGAACGTTTTATTTTTAGAATTTATCGGGAAATCGGAGGAGAACTTTTATAATACATTGAGACGACTGTGCACTTCTCGACTTCCACTCGTGTAGAATGCAACCTAACCTAACCCCTTCCCCGCCAATGGCCTCTGCACAGAGCGCACGAATATTGAATCACAAGAGAGATAATAAGATGGACTGGAACGCGTCCCCTGGTCTGTGGACTGAGTTCCAGCGTTCACTGCGCGCTCTCTCGGCTACTTGTTGTAATTACAGCTCTCGAAAATAAACGAGGATGCGTATGGAACTTGACAGAGCAACGTGGTACAGCCTACCCTATTATTAATTCTGGGTACCACCGCGAAGATTCTCATTTACAGGCGACTCGAACAAGAAAATGCAAGGCAGAAACCACAATGAGACAAGCGGGATCATTTATCTGCGCTCAGAATTCTTAATTTTCATACTCTTATCGTTTCGTTTGAAATTCATCCACTTTGACCACAGCTGCAGATATCCTGGTTTTATGGTAAATTTAATTAAATACTTTACTCGCGTCTCACGTTATAGAAAAAAAACCCATGAAATGTAGTTATATTTTCGAAACCGGTTTTATATCACATGAAATGGAACTTCGATAACTTTTACGTCCAATTATAAAATTTACAAAGAACGATTTCTCTAACAATAAGTGTACATACGTGAATTTGAAAGGTCAAGCTACTTTGGACACACTCTGTATGCACCGATTTGTCCGTATAAACTGCCAGTTGAAACACTAACAGTCGCAAGAAATTCCCAACATTTTATGGAACCCGAAGGTTCAGTACCCTGTCCACTAGAGCCCGCCACATGCTCCGATACTGAGCCAGATGAATCCAGTCCACAACACTCTGTCTTACACCTCTAAGTTCCCCCACCCACGTCTAGGTCTTCCTAATTGTCTCTTTCCTCCTGTTCAACACACGATGGTGGGATACAAATGGGAAAATTTCACACTGCAAATGTTTTGTTTTTAATTTATATTGCAGGTTTTCTACGTGCTTCAAATGGGCTTTGAATCTAACATGCACGGACTTACAGGACCGTGACCTCGCTGACCTCACAATGAGCAAAACGTGAGGGTAAGTTTCATCACCGAAGTACATTCCAACACGCCCCCCGCGGTGGACAGAAACCAGGACAGACACGACTTCAGTAGGCGGAAAGTTTTCATTTAGCGAATACGTCAATTAGGGCACGAAACGTCTGCTGATGCAACGTCGAAAAGAACTTAGTATGACAGTCTGACACTCTGAATCCATGTCCCTATTAACAAAACAACTTTGTACTTCGTACTATAAGTTTATTCTTTTAGTATTTATTATTAATTTGTTTAAACAAGTTCCACTGAAAATTTATTGAAATTATCATGAACAACTTGTCAACACTGTTCGTAGGTAATTAACTTTCCACCTATAAAATGAAAGTCGTCACATATTTGTACTCCTAACAGTCCATAAAGACTTGCGAACATCAATTTGACAACAAAGTAAGGATCTGTTGGGGCGGAATAGTGTGGACCAGATGGCTAGCAACGCAGGGCCCCATAAAATCTGTTAGAGAGAGCAAACAAAGTCGAACGATGCTCTGTGTATATTGCCAAGACAATAAATATCGAACCTTGAACTACAGTTGTAAAATTCCTCAATAGTACTTCACAGTACAGCAGAGTCCTCTGTCGTATAAAATGTGAGCATCGCAATTCACGGAGTAAGAGATGCGACGTGTTTAACCTAAAAGCGACTTTCGTTAGGGAGCTCCAAGCCTACGCAGTCTTATTCTGAAGAAACAGAAGCCGTTCGCTGGTGGCGAAATGTTGCACAGTGATGACTAGAGTAGAGTCGCGTATTGAGGCTCCCTAGACACGCATGCGCACGACGTAGCAAGCCCCAGTTCAGGCGGAACAACATCGCTTCTCTGTCAGCTCCTCACTCGAAGACCCACCAATCGTCAAAACGTGTAGTCGCAATATTTTTTAACGCTGAGAACAAACGGGAGAGAGAATCATCAGATGATTCGCTTGCAAATAACGAGCGTCGAATACCCGCGGCTGTCGACCAAAGCTGTTTTGAGCGCGACATAAATGGCGAGTCGATTTGAAGGCTCATACAATTCAGCCTACAGAGTACACCCTAACGCAACCCCCATAATCATCCACGTTAATTCACATGCCGATGACAATGTTTTCAGAAGCTGGAAAATAATTCTGTATCATCTTGAATCATATTAAAATGTATGTAATTTTAATTGGTTATCAACTACGGTGAGAGTGTGAGGGCAGATTTCGTCTAGGTGAGAACAGAAATCTTTGCTTGATTCGTGAGAAGATAATAGTAAACATTCAGTTTCCATAAAAGCCACAGATTGCTTCGACAGATGAGGGGCCATACAAGCTTCTCAAGAAGAATCCTGCCACAAAGGGCACGTTCCCTTTCCAGACCACACAATTCATTCATCTTTCTTCTTCAGAACGAACACGTGATTGCCGAGTGTCGCTTTGCAGAATTTCCAACGCGTGCAGAGGAGAGTTGCCAATAAACAATAGTTTCTTGTGCATTTTTATGTACACAAATCGCATTTCCGTCTTCTTGGGCACAAAGAGTTTTATGATAAATATAACACATTTTAATAAAAATATACAGCTGAATGGCTTTAAATATACACCGAGTACCAGGCAACAGGAAAGGAGAATTTTATCGTGTGATTAAGCGTTGTACCATTAGGACCGACCGGGATACAACTCCGCACGTCGTACATAAGGAGAGCAGGTGGCATTTCATGCTTAGCTGCAAGACTTTACGTAATTATCGGGTCTACCTGTTTATCTGCATGCCCGACAGTCTGACCACCCATGCACCCATCTACTCATGCATTTATCAGTCTGTCTGTCTGTCTGTCCACCTAACCTGAAAACAGCGCAGTCACTGAAGACACAAACGTTAAGGTGCAGTGTCTATGTGGTCGTTCTGATGCCAACCAATAAAATTCGTACGCCTTCTGACCAGATTCGCTAATTCACTAAGTGCCAATTCCGACGTATGTAATTGTTTACTTTATTAAAATATATTTATTTCATTCACTAAATGAGTGTCCATGTTTTTGGACAGAGTGTATGAGCGAGCAAGACACCAGCTTTAATAAATTCCATATATTCCAATATTAACTTAAAATTTAATTACAGATGTTAATTGTTGGGTCAAAGCCATATATCGGCAACAGGTGTCCTGAATTTGTATAAACTAATTATACGTTAATAAGGTCTGATGAACTCGTATAATTAATCACTGGTATGATATTTCTTTTACCGAGTTTGTCCCAGTTTAAAATAATGGGAACTTTTTTGGGTAACCACCGACCATCCACTCATATATTTTCGGGTATTATGTAGATGTGTTCAGCGTAATTTTTATGTTCATTCAGTGGTCTGAAAATTTACATTCGCATCACTAAAAATATAAAAAATAATCCACGGTGTTAAATGGATATTTTATCGCCTTTCTTTCACGTCCATAATACTGAGTACTTTATACATCACTAATTGATAACCCACTAACGTGGACTACTCTAAATCTGTTCAGCCCAATAAATTAATGTCCACCTAATGTATCTATCTCATCCTTATATTCTTCTACGCATAATGAGTAGCACAGATATATGGTACGAATTGCGAAAATTACAAACAGGTAATTCATATTTCAGCACTACTGCGTCGTGGGGCTTTTGTGAACACCAAAATAAACCTTCAAGTTCCACTAAAGGCGTGGAATATGTTTACTGAATGGGCGACTATCAGCTTCTCAAGAAGGACTATGCTGCAAGCGTCCTCGTAAAACGATTTGAAAGTGAAATAACTTTAATATCTTGGTTTAGTTTCAGACGGCTCACTTGAAGGAGTTCTAACATCTGAAGAAATTATGCTTTGACGCCCGCGGTGGTAAGAGGTGGGAAATTCGGGGAGAGGAGACGATTTTCCCATTTTCAGAGAGACGTCGATCAATAATTCATAACTTTGCCACGCCGTCGAAATAAAGTCTCTTCGGTGCGTCCGTGTACACCACGCACCTTCAATTACAATCGTCTCTTCAAACGTCTTACCGAATTTCTATTCCCTACATACAACCTAACCTAACTTTGGTGCCGTTCGCCACATTTATACACGTTACTTCCATTATTTACGTAATTTTATAAAGTTATTATGTTTAAATATTCGATTCTTCGCAGTTATCCTCATTGTGTCCATAATATAACTGCGTATAAAATGCAATTCTCCTCGTAAGTTCAATTTCCAAACTATTTTCATCAGTTTTTCTATTAGTACAGGCCTCACGCGCATGCGCCAACACAAATGTTTTAGAACTTCAGACGTGCTTTAAAAAAAACTGCTGTTGAAGCGAGAACTACGTATGGAAGAAAAGCGTTGGTCCAGTGACGTCACTACCCTGGACATACGGACACGACTCAGTCAGCCAACCGGCGCCTGCGCATTGCTGCAAATGGAGCCTTAGGAGCCAAAGACAGATTCAACACTGGGACAAAATTCCCAAACCCATGTATCACGCGGATAATCCGGGAGGACTGAGGTAAGAAATTGAAGCTATCAACAGACACAGAAAATGAACAAAAGTAACACAAGAAAAAACTGGAATAAATGTCGTACCATTAGAAAGAATATGGACTGAACAAATTTTATTTATTCTTTCCGATTAATATGTTCAGGCATTGCAGTTTGTCTCGAGCGATAACTCGTACACTGAAGATAATAGGAACTTCGCTAACGTAGATTTCTCATTCTTCAGATTTACATAATCACGCACACACACAGCTTAACTCAGAGTTATTATTAGTGTTTAGGAATTGTTAGAGCTCCATCGTAGGCAATGAACACCTCATAAGCTCGTCCAAACTTCTGTTCTGTTTTTGAAAAACGATGGATCCCACAGCTGCGTAAAGACGGGACCTCGTATCACATTAACCTTTGGTCATCCCTTTAAGAATTACCTAAGAGGCAAGAATGATTTCCGATCTTGTCAGAGTAACGTCAAGAACATGTCTTTAAAACCAATTTGTTTCAAAAAAAATGTACACATTTACTAAGTCGTCAAAGGTAACATACTACAACAGATTATTTAGAATCTTAACTTGTAGCTAATTATCGTGTTTCCATGCAAAATCTGTCTCAAATTCCAACCTCACATAAATATTATCACTATACACGATTTGTAAACTATAGTCTCAACTCACAATAAACAAGCTTTCTGTAAGCATTACCAGGCTACACGAACTTCATATAAACATTTTCACTGTGATCAGAACGCTCCAAGTTTTTTTCAAAAAAAAAGAAATAGTTTAAACACACGACTGAAAGCAAACGAGATAAAATGTACCTTAATCTTTTATCATCTTTACTCCTTCCCGTTTCTATATTTTCATTTATTATTGTTTCTGGGATTTCTTCAAATCCCTCCCACATGCCAGTATAAATTTAACGACGTTACAAACAAACACACACGAAACTATTACCTTCTGTATTCTGTAATATGAATCTAAAAAGTTTTAAACAAATCAATGTTTCTATTACTTGTCATTACAAGACAACACTACCAATAAATATTAATTATGACTAAATATTACACACTTCCAACATTTTCCCAACGAAATCCCCGCCCAGTTCGTCCGTGAGCTCAAGAAATTACATACGCCCACATCATAAAACAGCCTTTTATGTAATAAAGAAAACTGTCGAGAACTTTACTACTCGTGAAGTATCATAAAAGTTTTACATTCAGAACTAAGAATAAAATACCAACCAAATTCGCTGCATTTCAACAGAATTTTGTGTTCGCTGTTGTTTTAAAACGAGGATTATCACAAAAAGATAGCAAATGTCCAGTACACCTCTGTCATGTCTACTTTAATATTATACTCAAATATGTATCTCGGTCTTTCAAGATTGTACGAAAATATTAACCGTGTAAATATTCGATCTATTTTCCTTCTTCAGAATAATGGCCACTTATCAAGACCACAAAAGCAAAGTATAATAACCATCTCACGAATAAAGATCATTTAAATTTCGTTATATTCACGATCTGTTGGCAATGCTACAAAAATTGCACCCTTCCGTAAAATATAGCCCAATTTTGCCGCTCGAGCCAAACTTTTAAAAACGCCGAAAAACGAGACAAATACACAGGGCTTGTCATTAAGGCAGCCAAACCTGAAAACCCATCCAATAAACTGGCGAGGAGCCAGCTTACTTCAAGCCTGAAACACACAGAGATACGTCACGCCCATGACAGCGTTAACGGAACACACAAAATGCAAACGAGAGTTCTGGGTACTCACAGAGCGGAAGTTCCACGAGCCTGGTCAGAGCGTGGACGTGGAAGGCAAAACGCTAGTGGCTTTCACAAATGTTATGTCCAGAGCTGTAGAGTCGACTCCTTCATAAAATCTCAATTTATTAATTAGTGTAAACCTACGAAAATGTTAAATAGCACCATAATAGATTTCATCACCACCACTTGAACCATCATCCTACTTTTTAGACTTATAACCTATATTTAAATATACGTCTAATGGTTATTGCAGAAATCAGTTGATTTGTAGACAGTTTGTGTTCTTAAGTTACCGGAGGCAAAGTTACAAAGCATTTTTCCCACACCACGTGACTCAAAGCGTCGTTGAATCTCCCTAAGCGTTAGGCCGCCTGCGGCACACTCGGTATAGAAATTGTTCTTAAGATTTTATATCGAAGTCGGAGTCGATACATTTTTATCGACTCCAACTCCACAGCCCTGGTTAAGTCCCGCCACAGATAAGCGTTGAATTGTTTTTTGCAATATAAATAGTTTTACAGCGACATAATCGAAACAGACCTCAGGTAGGCCATGTTAAGAGGAACGCGCATTCCTACTTATTGTACGAGCAGAGTTGATTCAGTGTAGTCACAAAGCTACGACTCGTCCTAGCAACGGCATTACACATAACCTGCATGTATACAGACCTGTAATTAATTAGCGACTTCCTTCTCTGACTCGCGTTACACTGGGTGGGCAGAAAAGCCGGTCCATCCTAGAGAGGGATGCTGGGACCACAGAGGAACCAGTCAGTTTCGTTTGTGACGTACAGAGAGCAACGAATTATGATGCTCTGGACCACGCGACGTCTCGTAACTGGTGGAAATGGGACAAGAAGGCGCGGAGACTGAACCTAATTACACAGACTCATAGCCTTGTATTTAACCATGACGATAAAACTTTAATTTCTAATGCCAAGTCACAGAGCAAAATTCAATTATTCATTAGAATTTTATCTGTTGAAGAGATTGTCCACAAATCTTTCCGAAACCCCCGTTTATACCTATTATTTAGTAAATAATCACCTCCCATAACACTTACATGTACGCTGATTACCCTCCTGACCTCACCCTATCACAGTTCTGGATGAGCTTAGGAAAGTTCTCTGAAAGCGTTAGTGCTATTTCGTGCGCCTACATAATCAGTTAACCCCAAAGTTCGCACATCATATTTCTTCTCCGTCAAATTCCAAATGAAACGTCAACTCGTGTTGAATAAATATTACTTCAACAATCATCAATTACTCTGGGTTCTTTCGCCGTTCTGTCTGATTGAAGTTAGCCGGTGTTTCGGAGGTACTTACTGCCTCCATCATCAGGGCGATACTTCCTGATGATAAAGTTAACAAGCGCCTCTGAGAAGTCGGTAATCGCCTATCACAGTGCACGGTGCTACAACCCATCAAAATTGTGCATTTATTCCGATCACAGATCAAATTAGAATCGTTATGTTTAAACGTCAGAATTACATTTTTATAAAGTGACGACGGTACTCATGATAAATGGTAGTTCTGAAATCTGGACCATCAGGAACCAGACTAAGACGAGGTTCTTAAGATCTTAGACCAAAAGATAAATAACTCGCAGACGGAGGAACACAATTAAATACGTTTTACCTGAATGGGAAAGAAAATTGACAAGATGATTTGATTAAATATTATGAGGTATTGTAGATGCGTCATATTGTGAATTAATAGTATTAAAAATAACCAGCCACTATCCAATGCAGTACGTACAACTCCGATCTCTCCAAATAGGATTACGATATTACTTCTTTGTCCATATACTGAACTTCGACATCAATAAGAAATACAAAATTAGTGACCTGGAATACTACAATAATTGGTACTACAACGAATGGTGAATCAACATAAAGGACAAAACATCATAAGGAAAATCATTAAAAAATCCTTAAAAGTAATTTAGTGAAAAGTTTATATACAAAACACCAGATGATGGCTATATATAGCCGAAACATGTTGTGTAAGTTCCATATGTAAATCGAGTACTCGATAGGGAACATAATATGATATTTTAATCTTTTAATCTTTTAGTTTTATTGTGATTGACGGTTATTTTTAAATATTTTAATAAATATTATGAGTTTTCTAGACAGCGCAACCGCTGTGTGGCGACCAGACCTGACGGGAGATATATCCCTCCCTTCCGCCAGAGTTGCAGTTTGCAAAAGAAAGTCGATTGAATTACAAACCACAATTACAGGGAGACCAACATGGCAATAGACTTTTCCTTAAGAGGGACAGTAAAATGGGTCTTCAACTTGAAGCAGGCGACAATGTTGATGAAAAACCTTTGCATTTTTCAGCAACGTAAAAAAGTCAAAGAAATATAATCATATCAAGACAAGGAAATATACGTCTCCATATCTTATAGGCCTATGTGAGCATTTTAAGGACGTTTTAGGCTTAGGAATTGCACCGGATGTTACAGAATGGCAGGGGCTTGATGGTACCACGTGACGAATTAGAAATTAATGCAAATAGCCCTCATCCATTCGGATGCAGTGACATCCCAGCATTCATCTGGACGGATTTTGAAAAACCACAATACTAAATCGACGATATTCGATATCAAAGCAGATATGGGGACTAAGAAAATAAAGACTTATGAAGAAGCCGATATGGGAAGCATTACATTTACATTTTCAAGGTTAGCCAGTAGCTTAAATGAAAATGGAGTAACTCCTAAGATTCCTGGGAAAGTTTTCCTCTTTTCATAAAATTTATTGACCGCACTCAGAAAGCTAGTTACATGTAAATTATGACGGGGATCGCACATCGGGGTAAATGTTAAGGTCTCGTTTAAGGCGCTGGTATCCCATCGTTTTCCTCCAAGGAGAGAGAAAGCCTGAGAAATCTCAATTAGGTTAGTAGCTCCGGAACTCGATTCGCGAGTCACTGAGCTGAAATTAGTTTCTGGGTGCATGGACACCAGAAAGTAGGTGCTACGAGCGTACTTAGAGAAGTGTTACTTCGTACTAAGAACGTCACTCTCTGAAATGGATTACGATTTCTCCATTATGTCTGATGCCACGAAAACAAGGCAACAGACGTCCACAAAAGGATATATCGAATATAATATCTTCTAGCAAACAAAAAATACATTGAAGATTTCCGTCTTCTGGGTTGTTGCGCTGTTTAGTCTGGTCGATGTTAACCGACGTTTCAGAGGTCATACTGCCTCCGTCATCAAGGCGATGATGAAGGCAGCGTGAACCTCTGAAACGTCGATAAACTTCTACCAGACAACACGGCGTAACAAACCAGAAGACAGAAATCTTCATACTCTGATGATGGAGGCAGTATGACCTCTGAAACGTTTGTAAACATCGACCAGACTACACAGCGCAACAACCCAGAAGACAGAAATCTTCATACTCATCGCTCTGATGATGGAGGCAGTATGACCTCTGAAACGGTTAACATCTACCAGACTACACAGCGCAACAACCCAGAAGACAGAAATCTTTATACTCTGATGATGGAGGCAGTATGACCTCTGAAACGTTGGTTAACATCGACCAGACTACACGGCGCTTCAACCCAGAAGACAGAAATCTTCATACTCTGATGATGGAGGCAGTATGACCTCTGAAACGTTTGTAAACATCGACCAGATTACACAGCGCAATAACCCAGAAGACAGCCAGCTTAAAAATAATTCTATTCCATGCGATTAGCTAGTTATAAGTTTGTTGTAGTTTGTATGCCTGCCGGGAGAAAACCACGAAGCTGAAATAAACAGAGCGAGAAAGGATGAAAAAAAAGGAGATGAAGAAAATGAGAAACCGTTGGAAATAATTATTTGTTTTTTGATGAGAAGGGCAAAGGATTTCGTAGCGTCGTGTTCTGGATACATACAGAAGCTTCGCCTCTGTTCTAAATCCCTGCATGCTCCCTCATTAGCTGCGTTCCCCAGTGTCAGAGAGCAGGTGTACCAACTGAAGGGGAGATACATAAAGCTACGTTTCCTCTCAGACTTTAATACTACGCATTAGACGAGCAGAAACAATGATTCAGATTTTTTCTTTTTGTGGAAAAAGAAATTAGAATCAGAGCTGTTAGTTTTTGTTAGTCATTGTATCTCAGTCTCCATTTCAAAGTACAGGAACGACATTTAATTTCACATCATTGAAAAATATATATATATATACTCACAATATACAAAAATTCGAATACAGTACATAAAAAGCATTAGAAGTGATTCAGAAGTAACTGGAACGAACAGAGATGTTTAAAAACCCTATTTTGTTCTCGAATGTACGAGAGGTTTCAATGAATACGAATGTCCTCTACTAAAACCAAGGACTTCACGAAAGAAACTGAACAAGTGGCAGTTTGTTACGTTGCAAGAGACAAATCTACTGCACGTTCAGTAAAACAAGAGAGGAACTCGTAGAGAAAGGGAATTCGATAGAAATGCATCTCTGTTTATCAGAGACAGGAAAGGAAAGACAATGTTAATTAATTTTAATCAACAACTACGGTAAGCAGTTTGAGGCGGCTGATTGCCCGAGAAGATTTTATTGAAAAAATTGAGCAGTCGACCAACAAACAAAAATAAGAGAAGAATTTTGTGAAATATGAGAATAATACATTTTTTAAAAAAGCGATTTTGAGAATTGTGTCTAAAAATCTGTATATACTTTTAACTAAGATAAATAATTAATAAAATCGTTAAATTCAAAATATAATCACATGACTGCTTGCTTATTGTATTTACACTATTTTCTTACAATAATTACACTTCGTTAGTGAATATGTAGCTGCTTGCATCGAATTTATAAAAGTAAATAGACGAGACCTCGAAACGCCTGTCTGGATGAAATCTGTCTTATAGGAGTTTTCGATTACACCATCGCTCAAAACGCGTAAGACCCTTTAAGTTTCCAGGTGTCCAGATGTTAAAAGGAATTATCCGATGCGATCATCGCCCTGATAATGGATGCAGCAAGGACCTTTGACACGCCGATAAACTTCTATCAGACTACACACCGCAAACAACCCAGAAACTGCCATTTTCAATTATGGTTTAATTTAAAAAAAAATTTAAATTACAGGACACATTATTCCACACGACGAAATTTTGACACTTCATTTCTTATTAAAAATTTATACAGTAATATAATCTGTCATCCTATAATGGACACCGATGAAATTCGTGTGCCTACAGGGCGCTGTATTTAGACAGTACTATACCTAGGCTCGCCATTGTGCTCCAGATAAGATATGCAGATTTGTGAACACGTTTTAACAAAGACATTTCCACCTTTGAGGATACTTTGCCTTTTTGGGAAGGGCGGGGGTAGGAAGTGTGTTACAATTTGAAACAACCGTAGTATAATCAGGAACACAAAATTTCGTCATCATTCATCTGCAAATCTGTCTCTTTTTTCGAAACATTAAAATCACAACAATTTTACTTTTCGAAAACTCTGAGTTGAAATTCAGTGAACCATTACGGGCTTTTCATGTATTGGCTGACTAGCTCTAAAGTAGCACGGAACCAATCTTTTATTTGAGGATTAAAGGCGAGATTCAAGACGACACACAACATTAATACATCAACCGGAATCTAAGGGAAATTTGCAAACGCAATTGTCGGCCTTAAATGACGAGACGATGGTCCATTCCAGCCACAGAAAATGCGAGGAGAAGACTCAGGCTTTTCAAGCCACGTAGTCGAAGTAAAAGCTGTGAACCCACGACCATGCCTCTGGGTGCACTTTCTTACACACTCCTTAAGGACCAAAAGAACGTGAGGAAAACTTCATTACATCTCACTCCTACGTCGTATGGCAGCATTCCATTGTCTCCAGTCCAATTCCATTTCTTGTTCAAACTCCTTCTTTAATTGTTTTTAACTATGACGGAAAACAAACACTTTCTTCCGGAGACAATGCCTTAGTGGGTTTTCCTTCTGAAAGACTTCACTCGATATACAGGTCACACATAAATCAACGTAAAACGCCAGGAGAGGAAGTCCCCACGCGGAGTGGTACAAACGGGGTAAAAACAGACCATTCCCCATGTCACACGTCTCCCAAAAGAAAATCAGGCATCCTTTATGCTTCAGTGCAACTACAAATAAAACTTAAAACTTCCCACGAGCTTAGAATGTTTCCAGGGTTACCAACTTCGAAAACAAATTAGTGTTCTCACGTGTCGAATAAACTAAAGTGGAATACAGTGTCCACGATGGACTGGACCACTCGTCCAATGCCAACACCTGTCAGGGTTCTTGGTTACGGCAGATTCCGTCAATTTATTTTGAAAGGTGTTTTTCCGGCTACATCAAGAAACAAATGTTAACCTATTCGCCGTTAAATGGTATAGCAGAATCGTAGCAGCCGGGCACAGTACGGTCGTAAAATTTAAATGCAAGAGTTTGATTCAAGAATATAATGTTCTCTCTTAAGCGCAGCTGCCACGCCATGACCGTCGGCCATTCGCAAATCCATAAATCGCGGCGTGTTAAGTAAAGGTGTTTTCCGGGTGTTATGAGCCGAGGTATCAAAAGAACACGACCGAGCGTAAAAATTTAACTTCTACTCCTTCTTGTTCTACAGAGAGCTTCTTCGTAGTTGTGCGTTCTTTGCGGGAACTGCATACGAAAACGCATTGTGGGCTGCTCGTGTCTGTCCGTCCGTCCTTTGATTCAACTCTAGAACCACTGGACTGATATTGATGAAATTTTACATGGCGGTTGTGCCAATCTGCACTAACTCAAAATATTATTTTTAATATCCTACAAGCAGCGATAACAAAATGGCGGATGATGAAAATCGCGAGGTGGACATTGATGTACTGCGATCTGGTGGCCAAAGTGGGAACAATTTAATAAGGCCGATTTACGACCTCTAAATGGACCTCGAAAACAACGCGTTGTGTGTATTTTTGAAAGGACCACATTTTCCGAGCTTATTCTATTCAATTATTTCAGACATACAAACCTCCTACTTCAAGTATATTTCGCTTCATTTAACCCTCGCCCATAATTCAACATGAAGCAACTTCGTATTACGTCAGTGCCGTTAACATAGACTTAAGTTTACCCCTGTGCTTAAATAAACATCGCCTCGTACTAACTGAATTACTCCCACTAAACAGCATTTTAATTAATTAAGAGGGCTGACATATGTAAATAACTTTAATGTAGAAGACAGGCCATTAGCATGCTGAGTGTTTGAAGTCATAAAATAGGGAAATTAGCTCACCACCAAAAACCCACAAGAAATTATACGACGTATAACATTGAACATGGGGCTACAAGCTTCAGATCATGTGTGCGTATTTGTATTTAGCTCGATATGAACCATTTTTTAATTTCAAAACTGAATTCATCCATCCACACACACACATCATCAGTGCTACATGGCTGGTCTGAGACAAATCTGATTAATCCACGATCCATAACACATGCGGAAAGCAACTACGTACTACAATAATACACATGATAATGAGCGCGCTATGTAACGAGATGGATTCGGATGAAATTTTGTATGGATGCTACGCCATTAGGGGACTAGCCTAAAATCACGCATTTCAATGTCCCACAATGGGTGATACGACAAACGAACAAGCGTTTGAGGGGATGGGGGATAGACACTAACCCCATTTGCAAAACTTCCATACAATTATGCTGATTTTAGGAAAATAAAAACTTTGGTATTCTCTGTAAAATGTATAGTATCAACATGGCGGATGCATATAACCAAAAAAAAGAAAAGTGTTTATGTAACTATAATTTGATTCTATGACTCCAGGTCTACAAAGCCAATGAACCTCGTGACTTGTCAGTATTAATTTACATTACGTAAAGAGGACTCAGCCGAAGTGAGCTTTCATTAATAATTTAGAATTTACAAAGAACGCATTTGTGTATTCGGTACGGATGACACTTTAACAACCTTGTTCTTTATTCTAATGGTGATCAACACGAAATATTTTAATAAGAGAATTCCGAAGATGGTTTCTTCGGAATCACAACTCATTCTTTAGAAGGTGAAACAAGTTTCAAATAGTACCATCTAGCACGGAGGTTAAGGATGTACCTTCATAGTGAAGAGGGCAGAGACAGGTCCACGATGAAAACTTTTGAGTTGCAGGAGACGAGGATGTTTACTGTTGTGACACGTATCACACAGAGAGCGCGCCATCTTCCGAGCCGAGGAGGACAGTTAGAATTAAAAGTCGAAAAGTTTACAATTTCAAGTTTTGTATGCTGTATGTTTTATTAATAAATGTGAATGTCTGCACAGAATTTGTGTATTCCTGAGCTCCAGAAGGCTCTTGTTTCAGCAACTTATAAATATTTGTTGCATTTGGATAATTCACTGCAAGGTAAACGAAGAAGTGGATAGTTTCAACTGAGTGTTGTGGGATACCATTTTTACTGATATCCACGTCTGAAATTAAGATTACGTCTAAATATCTAAAGAAACATCCGCACAACAAACAGCCTATCGCACGAATTTGGAAGTATTGAAAGGAAAATGGGTGTTGTTCATGAAATTGAATTATCAGAGGCGGGATCTTTATAACATTGCACGTGATATCTCTTTACTCCATGATACAATATGTCGGATCTTCAATGTGTTCCCACGGATATGTTTAACCCCCTATGAGGCAGGTGTGAAGGCCATTAATCAGTCGAAAAGAAGTTTTTATTATCCACGTCTAGATATCTGACGTAGGACACAAAAAAAGGAACAAATATGCGAACAAAATTGTTTCCCAGTTCTGCAATAAATCACTGAAAAACAAATGTATTTTTCCATCCTCGGTACAATTTTTTTTAGGTGTATGAGGCCAACAGTAACAAAAGTAACTGGCTCTTGTTCAAAACAGAAGAACAGAGACTATAAGCGATTGTTAATATCCAGTTCGACATTGATACCATCCACCAAATAAACGCGCATGGAGCAGAGTTTTCAGCAAGACAGAAACAGTGTCTCAGGTAATCACGAATTTCAACGCGTGGACAGAAACAGACGTCATTGCAAGTCTAATAAACGTTTCTCTCATAGGATAACATTCAAGATGTGGTCCTGTTCCCACTTATATAATCATAAAATGAAGACAAAATATTTATTTTTTTAAACTGTCCTAATCTAAAAAGCCCCCTCCTCTATTTTCAGCATCAGTAGGAGATAATCAGAGGTCATTTATTAAATTTAAGTTGTTACACAGTGATGGGACAAGAGGTGTGCACCGGGTATTGGTTGGGAAACCTGAAGGGAAGAGACCGCTGGGAGACCTAGACGTAGATGGGAGGATAATCTCAGGCGGGATCTATGGGAGATAGGAGTTGAAGGAGACTGGATTTTGTTGGCCCAGGACAGGGTCCGGTGGAGGGCTTTGGTTAATTCGGTGATGAACCTTCGGGTTCCGTAAAGCCATCTAGTTAGCTAATTACACAGTGAAAAAACACTGAAAGAACGTCTCTTTATCTGGGACTGTGCGTTATGCGGCCCACAATGTGTCGAATTGTGCGGTGTTCAAAATATCTTCGCCTCTCGCTCAAAATATTTATGAGTGTTTTCGGGTATGTTGGGTGACGTAACTAACTCTGCGACTACTCATATCGAAGTTATAACCGGCAGCTAAGTAACTGAATGACTCGATACAGGGTATTCGTTCTTGAGAACCACCACCACTTACAATATTAGGAATCCGTAAGAATAAAAAAGGCTGGTTCCGGAAACGCTCTTGAATCTGGGCACCATCGACTAATGGAAATTCGCTGTAATATTCTGACTGCTATGTTATAAATTTCCAGTCACATGCTTTTAAGTATTTTACATGTTTTTTCACTGGTGAAAACACAAATACCCCACAGCATCACGAAGATGAACAGAGAGACTCTGTTGTAAGGAAGCAGCTCTAGACGTGAAGGCAGAGAGATCTAGGGACACGTCAATGTCTCGCCAACAGACTCTAGGACAAAATTACTACACAAGATGCATATTTCCCCAAATATTATTTCAAAAGATCAAAGTCACATTTACGAAGACATTAAGAGACGTGTTAAATTCGGGGAAAGATTGCGTCCATCACTTCTTAAAAAGCTGGCAGTCGCTCAGCCGGTAAACAGGTCTGGTCTGTGGTATGGCGAATGACCACTTCAAAGGATAAATGTTCGATGTGTGACGAAATTCGAAGAGATATTGCCCTTCATGAAAGAACAGCGAGACAGCGAGTCTTTGACTCTATCTTACAAAGACCTGTTCTGCAGAGGCGAAAGGAAAAAAAACTATATAAAAGGTCAGGAAGAATAAACAAAGCCATCGGCGGAGTTTCGAGAGCAAGCCACAGCCCATACTCACATTCTCTCAAACGGCTTGCGATGAAGTTTAAGACATTCTGGAATGGCCGGATTTTCACATCGGTTTTTGCAACAAAATTATTAAAATATTAAGTATTTTCATTCGAATATCAACCCAGTGTAACTAGTTTCAATTAAAATCTCTTCATGATGACCCACAGAGTTGGTAAACTTTGTTACACAACATTTCCCTTTTCAGAATCACCCATTTTCTCGACTTATTCCGCATTCGTTCGTCATAGAACACAGCCCCACAACAGAAAGTTTCGTCTACAAATAATTCATCTGGTAAAATCATAGTAAGATTTGGTACGTGACTGTTTTATGATCTGCCGAATCTTGGCTCTTAGTTTATTTAAGAACACATCGTCTAATTAACTACTTACTTGCGGCAAACAGTAAGATG